>NC_062232.1:72512693-72780046 GCF_902686445.1 Sciurus carolinensis | reverse complement strand
GCCCATCTTCAGAGTTTGCCAGGTTTGGCACCAGTCCGGCACCATCTGGGGTCTCCAGCCCCCAGTTCCCATCCCCCAAACCCTCAAGCTCCTCATCTGGTCACTTATTTGCCTTCTAGTCCCACAGTTTTGCCACAGGCTCATAGCTCAACCTCCCATGCCACCAGTTAGCTACCAGGCCTACCCAGTCCAGACCACAGCTTCAATATCAGCCTGCAAGACCCCTTTGCCACCCAGCTACTGAGCTGTAGCCCATCCTTCCTGGCCCACCACTTGCAGCTTGACCCACTTGCCCTAGCCAGCAGCTTTGCCACCTGTCCCACAGTCCAGCCCACCAATAACAGAAGTTGGGAAGTCTTAAACCCCAACCTCCCACTTAATGAATAACACAATACAAAGGTAGGACTCAACAGCCCATGGCCTATACTCCCACACTTATTTCATAAATAAAGAAGAAACAAAATCAGTTAGACCCAGAGAGCAAACACATATGCTCAATGACTGTTTTGCCCACCAGAGTGGAAACAACTCCTTTGACTGATTAATTTCTTAATTTTTCACCAATATTTCCCCTGATTTTTTTTCTTTTTCTTTTTTTTTTCTTGTTTTGTTTTCCTTTTTGTGTTTGGTTTTCTATATTTGATTTTTGTTTTATTTGAATGTATACTGATTTATAGGATATGTACATGTACACACACACACACACACACACACACACACATTTGATTCTCCTCTTTTCTAGCCTTTTTTTTTTTTTAAGGAGTTATTTTCCAATGAACTGTAACTTGAGGGTTAGGGAATTTGATTAACATATTTTGATTTTGTTTTGTATAGTCTTTGCCACTACTCTTTCTCCTTGTTTCCTTTTCATCTTTGTATTGCTGAAAGCCAAATTCCATTCTCTCTCTCCTCCTTTTTATTCTGCTATTTTTTTCTTACCCTTTCCCATTAACAACATATCCAAAGTTATCACTGCATCTTCCCTATTCGTGCTTCAAAATTGCACACACTTCTCTACCATCCTGTCTTTACTTCTTTCCTCATACTCTATCCATAACACCTTTTAATATGAATGGATGTATATAATATCTACATGTCTACCCCTACCACCAATGCCAAAGAAATAATTAATATAGCAGAAGTCATAGATAATACCTGTTGTTTGATTTTATACCACACATAATCGATGATTATTTACTGTTTTTACAGATGGAACTTGCTGATCCTACTATTTCTGCATATTGTACCCATAACACTGTAGATACCAAAATAGGAAAGAGTACTTAGTCTGCTTCTATAAATTGTTTGCTTGGTTACTGCTACCATTGCCCCCCCAAATTTGTGAAGTACTAATAACATAAAGGGACACTATAATCACATAAGGTAGGAAATGTACTGCTTCAGATCTATCCAGATAGATGGATAGGGACACAAACAATGTGAAAAAGCAAGGGGATGAGCTGTCCCAAACAACACAGAATACATCAGTAACAGATTCCATTGGCACAACAATGCAGGAAATGTGAAAGATGGAATTTAGAAAGTGTATGTTTAGACTGATCTTAGAAGGAAAAGATGACATAAGAAATAAAATCAGAGAGAAAATACAGGAAGTAAAATATAAATTCAAAAGGAGAAAGATCTTGAAGAAGAATCAGTTAGAAATTCTCAAAATGAAAGAATCAATAACCCAATATAAAAATTCATTAAAAAAACCTTATCAGCAGACTAGATCACTTGGAAGACAGAGATTTAGGCAATGAAGACAAAATATGTATCTTGAAAATCAAGTCGACCATGGAGAAAAGATGTTAGGAGACCATGAAAAGGCCTGCCAAGAAGTAGAGAATAACATGAAAAAACAAACAAGATCTATTGAACTAGATGAAGGCTTGAAGATATAAACCAAAAGAATACACAAATTATCAATGAAATAATGTCTGAAAATTTCCCAAATATAAAGAATAGAATAGAAAATCAAATTCAAGAGGCATACAGAACTCCAAATATACAAAATTACAATAGACCCATACCAAGGTACATTATTATGAAAATGCCTAATATACATAATAAAGATAGAATTTTTAAAGGTTGCCAGAAAAATACAACCAGTTGCATTTAGACATAAAACAATCTGGATCTCAGCTGGTTTCTCAAATCAAAGCTTGGAGGTCTTGAAATAATATATACCAAGCTCTGAAAGAAAATGGATGCCAACCAAGAATACTATATCCAGCAAAATTAAGCTTCAGAAATGATGATGAAATAAATGCCTTCCATGATAAACAAATGCTAATTCACAACTAGAAAGCTTGCATTACAAAACATAATCAATTAGATATTTCATGAGAAGAAAACAAAAATAAAAGTGAAAATCAGCAAAGGGAGTAAGTACACTAGAAGAATAGTCAAGCAAAGGAGAAAACAATTCAAATTAAAACTCATAAATAAGTCAAAATGACAGGAAATACAAATCATATCTCCATTGTAACAATGAATGTAAATGGCCTAACATCATCAATCAAAAGACAGACTGGCAGCTTGGATTAAAAAACGGGAAACAATATGCTGTCTCCAAGAGACTCACCCCATAGACTGAATGTAAAAGAATGGGAAAAAATATAATTCACATGGATCACGTGAACAAGCAGGAATTTCTATCCTCATATCAGATAAATTAGATTTCAAGCCAGAGGTAATGAAAGGAAACAAAGAAAGCAACTTCGTACTGGTTAAAGGAATTAGGCATCACCAAAGCATAACAATTGTAAATATTTATGCCCCAAACAATGAAGCATCTATGTACATCAAACAACCTCTTCTCAATTTCAAGACTCAAATAGACCATAACACTATAATACTGAGTGACTTTAACACACAACTCTCATCACTGGATAGATCCTCTCAACAAAAATTAAATAAAGAAGCAACAAAACTAAAATATAAAATTAATAATTTAGACATAACAAACATAATACTTAATCCATCAAATACTGAATACTCTTTCTTCTTAGCATGAATTCTTCATTAAAATATAAAGTATCTCAGGTCACAAAGCAACTGTTACCCAATTAAAAAAAGAAAGATAACACCTTGCATTCCATCAGATCACAAGGGAATAAATTAGAAATCAATAATAAAATAAAAAAAGAAGCTAAACTATCACCTGAAGACTAAATAATATACTATTGAATGACCAATGGATAGCTGAAGAAATCAGAGATGTAGTAAAAAAATTCTTAGAGGTAAATGAGAATAGCAACAGAACAAATCAAAATCTCTAAGACACTTTGTTGGTGGTTCCAAGAGGAAACTTTATTGCAATGAGCTCATTCATTAAAAGAATAGAAAGTCTCTAAATAAATAACCTAAAATTACAACTCAAAGTCCTAGAAAACAAGAATTAATCAACATCAAAAACAGAAGACAGGAAAAATTAAAATCAGAGGTGACATCTATGAAATTGAAACACAAAAAATTCAAAAAATTATCAATGTTGGGTCTTTGAAAAAATAAAGTTGACAAAATCTTTGCCAAGCTAATGAAAATTATAAAAAAGAGGAAAAAACACAAATTACTAAAATTCTTGATAAAAAGGATATTTCACCATGATCACTATTGAAATACAGAAAATAATTCTAAAAATCTGTACTTCAATAAAATATAAATTCATGAAAACATTGACAAATTTCTAGAAACATATGATCAACCCAAATTGAGTAACAATGTTATATAAATTTCAACACATCAATTTCAAGCAGGGAAAGTGAAGACACTATCAAAGGCCTAGCAACAAAGAAAAGCACAGGACAAGACAGATCCTCAGCCAGACATTCAAAGAAGAACTTACACACATATGCCTCAAATTATTCCATGAAATGGACAAGGAAAGAACCCTTCCAAACTCATTCTATGAAGCTAGTGTGACACTGATAACAAAACCAGACAGAGATAGAACAAGGAAAATAACTTCAGATGCAAAAATTCTCAATAAAATACTGGCAAGTTGCATACAAAAATATATTCAAAAGACAGTGCTCCGTGCTCAAGTAGGGTTACTCCTAGGAATGCAAGGTTGCTTAAACATATAGAAATCAATAAACATAATCACATCAATAGAAGTAAAGACAATAATCACATGATTATCTCAATAGATGCAGAAAAAAGCATTTGACAAAATACAGCACTACTTCATGTTTAAAACACTAGAAAAACTAGGAATAGTAAGAACATATCTCAACATTATAAAAGCTATATACATTAAACTCAAGGTCAACATATTTCAAATGGAGAATAATTGAAAACATTTGCTGTAAACACTGGAATAAAATAGGTCTGCCCTCTTCACCATTTCTATTCAACATAGTCCTGGAAATTTTAGCCAGAGAGATTAGGCAGGAAAAGAAATTAAAGGGATACACATATGAAAAGAAGAACTCAAACTATCCCTATTTGATGAAGATGGGATTCTATAATTAGAAGATCAAAAATTTCCACCAGAAAACTTCTAGAGCTCATAAACAACTTCAACAAAGTAACAGGATATAAAATTAACACCCACAAATCAATTGTGTTCCTATATGCCAATGATGAAACAGCTGAAAGAGAAATGAGGAAAACTATCCCATTCAAAATAGAGGCAAAGAATAAAGTACTTGGTACTCAACATAACAGGAGGTAAAAGACCTCTACAATGAATACTACAGAACACCAAAGAAATTGAATAAGACCTTAGAAGATGGAAAGACCTCCCTTGTTCTTGGATAACCAGAATTAATATTGTCAAAATGACTATACTATCAAAAGCCCTGAACAGATTTAATGCAATTCTATTAAAATTCCAATGACATTCTTCATAGCACTAGAAAAAGCAATCATGAAATTCATTTGGAAAAATAAGCACCCAGAATAGCTGAAGAAATCCTTAGCAAGAAAAACGAACAAGAGGCATCACAATACCAGACCTTAAATTATACTACAGAGCTGTAGTAACAAAAACTAAATGTCATTGGCACAAAAAGAGACATGAAGACCAACGGGACAGAATATACAGAGTGAAACCCACATACATACATTTATCTTGTACTAGAAAAGGGTGTTATAAACATACATTGGTGGAAAGGATAATCTCTTTAACAAATAGTGCTGGGAAAGCTAGAAATCTAGATGTAGTAGAATGTAATTAAACTCCTATCTCTTACCCTGCACAAAACTCATCTCAAAGTGGATCAAGGACTTAGGCATTAGACCAGAGACTCTGTATCAACTAGAAGAATATGTAGGCACAAGACTCAATTATATCTGCTTAGGAACCAACTTCCTCAACAAAACTCCTAAAGTTCAAGAAGTAAAATCAGAATCAATAAATGGCATGGTTTCAAACTAGGAACTTCTTCGCAGCAAAAGAAACAGTCAATAACATGAAGAGAGAGAGCCTACAGAATGGGAGAAAATCTTTGACACCTTCTCCTCAAATAGAGTATTAATTCCCAGAATATCAAAAGAACACAAAAAAGTTAATTGCAAAAAAAATAACCCAATCAATAAATTAGCAAAGAAACTGAATAGGCACTTCACAGAAGAAGAAATATGAATGGTTAAAAACATACATGAAAAATGTTCAACATTGGGATACCAGCTCTGGATTGCATTCCCCTTGGGAGAAGTCTATGTTCTGTCCTTTAAATAAAATTTGCTTTCTATGCTTGCTGTAGTGTTTCCTGGATATTCAATGTTTATATCAGGAAATGGGACTTTGCCCTAATTCTCATCACTGACATCATATTTGGAGGTTCCACTGAGATCACCACCAAGGTAAACTCCTTCACATGCACCTCACATCTTTCTGAGGTGCAACTTTCTATCTCTCTTTCTTTCTGGAGCACAATAATGAGCATTTGTTGGCTAATTAAATGCAGGTAGTGAAAGCAATCATTCTACAAGACATGGGTGATAGGATTCATGGCCTAGGTAGTTCTGAATTACCTCTCTTGTACATTATTTTGAAGCTTTTTCTCAATATTCTATCCAGTCACAGAACATATTTGGTGTGAGTGCACAGTGTCTCTAATTCCAGTCAGCCTTTGAATACATGGAGATGGAAAAAGAGTTGGAAGAACTGAGAGTTCTCTCCAGGGTCACTTCCAGGTGAACCTCAAAGGTTTCTTCTCACAACTCCTCTCCACACCAACTCAATGGGTTATCCTCTGGTGACCAGTTTATCAAGCAGCATTGAAAGTGTCAATGGCATATGTTTCCTGATGGGTGGTACTGCACTCTTCTGTGCTCACTCCTCCTGAGCACCCCACTTCCCTCACTGATCAAACTCTAAACAATGAGAGGAACATTTTATATAAAGTGACTCGTGAGGAAATTCCTGGGTTCCCTTTGTTCATATAATAAACCTTTACAAGCCAATAGGTATTCACCCTATTGTTGTTTCCGTGTTCCAATGTTCCCTACAAGTTTCTTTGGCTGCAAAAGGGAGGCATTTACAATTCACCCCTTCTGTAAACTCATTCAGAAAAAGGGCATTAAGCATCTAATGACTACTAAATGTCCTTCTTACCCTTCGGAGACTTCTTTAGTACACAGTGCATCATAGGTTTCCTTGGGGGTCATCACTTTCAAAGTTTATTGTTGGAGGAAGTCAGTCATGTCACTGAATGTGAATTTTCCTGGATACTTGGCACAGGGTGAGCAGGGATTCTAGCATTTTGCCAATGATGGCAGAAATAGAGTTGGCTAAACCATACAGTGAGAGATGGATTTTATAGACTGTCAGAAGCTCATAGAAAAACATCTCAGGTGAAATGGACAGTTTTCTCTGGCTCTGGTGTCTGAATTCTGTTTTCTTATACTCAGAGGGGAGCTTCATTCTTAACAGTTATGCAAGGTTCACCACTAGGTTGTATCCTGGAAAAATGGAATGTTTGACCTACAGATGTATTTTCTGTATCCAACTTGACTTAATTACCAAATGGGGAATAAAACTCGTCTCCAGTGTTAACACAAATTATAGAACCACACCTTAAGGCACTGATTTTACAAAGAAAAACTGTATAAAATGCCCTGGGCTTGCAGTTTTGCTCAAAATAGCAGCTTCACCTATTTATCCCTAAGGTCAAATATTAATACATTGATATAAACCAAAGCTTAAACCTCTATTGGCTGAAGTAACAAAGATTTCTTAAAACATTAATCTTCTCTTATCTATCAAGATACTCTCTTGTGTCAGTTAACTTTTATTCTTTAGAGGAACTAGTCTTGAAGGAATTTGGGTTTGTACAACTCTGGTTAAAAAACAACTGTTATTTTATGTATTACACTGCATTACTGATCAACATTTTTCTTTAAAACTAAACAGTTAATATAAGAACATCAGTGTAATCCTAGTACTGTTGCTGGCTTTTTTTTATCTTTCAAGTATATAAATATTTAAAGTATAGATTTAGAAAGAACATTTACCAAGCTGGTCTTCTTGAAACTAAAGTTTAAAGTAAAGCTTGGAGATTATAAAAAATAGGTTTCTTGTTTTATAGCTATTATACAAATTCAATGTTTTTACTCTTGTTAATTTCATTTTGTATTTTACTTGTAAACTGTATAACTTTCGTTGGTTATTGTCTTACAAAAACATGAGAACTTAAATTAATTTGAGATAATAGGCATCACCTACAGGAAATAGAAGGGGTAAATAGATGTAAACTTATAGACTTTAAAGGGAAAACCCAGTAGTCTAACTTGAAGATGGTAAAGATAGCTTGCTAGATGTTTAACACCAAAACTTGGAGACCAAAGTTAATAAAGTAAAAGGGTCAAGAAAGAAAATAGCCAATATTTGGCTCTTGCCCTCTGAGTTGTCGGGGTCTTAAGCCCCCTTGCTCTTCTTGACCAGTGGCAAGAGAAGGGGACATTCCCCAACAAGGTCAGACTGGGATAGGTAGGACTGACTGACCGCCTTCACACAGCCCTCCACGACAGCGGCCAAGGAATCAAGTTGAGCCTATAAATCTAAGATGGTAGAGCTGCAAAGTGCAATGTTAGGAGCTCTGTGTAGCTCTCAAGGAAGTCCACTGTCCAAAGTCATGATGTCAGAGACCCCAATCTCAATCACTGTTGTTCCATTTTTGCTACTGCGCATTACACTCTTTCTTAAATGTCATTTTAAACAGTTTACATATATTGACTCCTGAGTCTATATGAACATTAGTTAACACAATTTAACATTATATCTAAAACATGACTTAAAGAAAGGCTGAGAGAGCTTTTAACATTCCTTTTGTGTGGCAAACGTGGCAAAATGTTTTCATGTTTCACAATATTAACCTTTAAACAAATCAGGCTCTAACTTTTAGAAATGCATTTACACTTAAAATTTTCTCAGTGTAAAAAGTAACAAATTTTACATATACCCTATTGATAACAGGTCCTATTATAGAACATTAAATGATAGAAATAAATCTCCAATAAAATTTACTCTTTATAATTACCATTACAGACAAGTTTGATTTGTAGAATAGCAGCTTGATAAATTTCCTGTTTTAAAAACTTGTACACCTGGAATATACACATTTAATATACAAAGAGTGACAATTTCACAATTACTGTGACACTTTTATCATACCAAATTTTGCTTTTAAAGAAAAATCTAGACTCTGTAACATAGCCCAATACTCTAACAGTTAACAATAATTGCACAAACCCCAATTATTAAGACTAATTGTTCTAAAGAATAAAAATACACACAAAGTCAAGAGCAAATCAGCATTTCTAAGAAATTCTTCTCATCTTACCATATAGATTAAACTTTGTTTTATATCAGAACATTAATATTTCACCTTAGGAAAAACCTTAAATAGCTCCAACTGTGTCACATACATATAACCAACTTAGTTACATGCAAACTCGTTGAAACTTGTCCTTCACAGACTTTGTTAGCACTTACTTAGATCCTCATGTATTTCATCACACAAGCACTTTCTCACCCAGAAACATTTTGTTCTTCACCAAATATATTTCCATATGTAGAAACCCCCCCATTTTTTCTTTCCTATGTGTTGACCATTTTGTTCACATTATGAAACTCTTAAGAAATTTCTTGATTTATATAAATTACTCCATTTTAATAAGACTAAATATTTTATTATTCATAGCACTCTAATCAAAACACAGCTGAATCCTTTGGAACCCTTTGTATATAGAATTGTACCTGTTAGGACATAATTCTTAGTAACTTTGTTTCTAGTTTACAAAGCAATTTTCTCTACAAACACATTTGAGTAATCCCATACATGTGAAATCTAATTCACTTATCTTATTGTAAAAAAAAAAAGATATCAGACAAGTGTACCAACAGTATTTGCTGTCTCTTTCCTGTGGAAGAAAAGTCCTAGAAAAATTGATGTTAGACATTTTATAAACATCAACATTTTATTAGTTTGACCACCTGTAGATTTGTGAGTTAATTTTAAAGACATTTTACTTCTATTAGTTTACCCAATTTAAATTGAACCTTTTTAAATAACGTGAATTAAAAATATTTGGATCCATTTTTAAATTTTAATTTTAGGAGTGCTCAATTTTGATACAGACAAACATGACATCAGACAGCATGACATAGAAATAACACAAAATCAAAGGCCTTGTAACTTTATAGGTGAATCTCCATTGCAATGTAACAGACGTTCAAAAACTCTAGTTAAATAAAAACATAGAACTGATCAAAAAAGCCATGAGCTCAAAAATATTCAATTAAAAAACAAGAATTCTGGAAAATATGAAAAGGCTGTTAATTACTTTAGTAAAACACCATAAAATTTACTTTTGCTGGAGTTCAGGTAAGACTTTTTGCTCTTTTTTTTTTTTCCTTGGGTTTGAGACCAGTCTCTTTCTGAGCATTCTGGCTTCCTCCATTTACATTTCAATGTAAACCTTGACTGAGATCTGGATTTGAAAGGGGCTAAAATGTTCTAGCAGAAACTTCATTCCTAGGGCATTTTAACCCTTTTTCCTGGTTCAATTCAGGTTTGGATGCAGAAAATTGTGGAACAATCATCTCCTGCTACTTGTGGGGAATGGGGTTACTATACCATACTCCTCACTAGGACATGCCACTGATTGTTGGGCTGGTTACTCCCTCCACACCAGAGTATGTGGGACCTTGTGACAGGAGGACTAGGTGGGCTGGGCTGGGGAATGGAAGCAGAAACAGCTGAATGGAAGTTGGAGGAGGAAGAGGGATTAAGAGGGGGAGAAGAAGGAGGCATTTGAGTTTGCAGGAAGAGCATAGAAGCACAAGAAAGAAGAGACTTGAAGATAAGGAATCCCTTTCCATCTGCCCACTCACTCACGGAAGCTATGTGCCAATATCTTTGGTAGCCACAATCCACCTTCCCATGGAGCGATCTTTCAGCCCTGCACAGGAAAATTTGTGATTGGTAGTCGTTCCTTCCCAAACTAACATTTTAACATTTACCCAGAAAGCCATACAGGGAGGGGAGAGGTTAGAGTCAGTGAGTTCTCTCCCAGTATCATAAAATGGTCACAGGGAAGATTTCCTGCTATACAGAGGTGGCGGCTCTTTGTGGGGAAACTTGGAGCCCCCTCTGGGAGGTCCTGGAGAGAAGCAGGCCTTAAGGGCGGATAATGTAGGGCAGACTCTCATTGGGAGACCCTCCACTAAATTGATTTCCCTCTTCCTAATAAGTTGTTCTACATGATCCCATGAGGACCAGTCAAAAAGATTAGCGGCAGGAAGCCAAGGGGCCACCCGAGTAAAGGTGTCCCAGCCTTTTTTTTGCCTGTGTATCAGACAACTCAAGGCCCCTACTCTTCCACATGAATCTAAGAGCTGAGAGTGCAGGGTCATCATGTGTGGTGTGTGTTTGTTCCATCTTTTCAGGGATGTCCTTACCTCAAAACTCGCTTGGCCTGATCTGCGGGTACTTTCATTTTCGAAGCTGCCTCTTCGCTTTGGTTGCAGATCAGTCTTTTTTTTTTTTTTTTAATTTATTTTTATTGTAAACAAATGGGATACATGTTGTTTCTGTTTGTACATGAAGTACCAGCATACCATTTGCATATTCATACATTTACATAGAGTAATGATGTTTGATTCATTCCGTTATTTTTTTTCTTCCCCCCACATCCCCTGTAGTATGCTGATTTTAAGTCCTTTGGGCATAGGCCAAGGAGTGGGATAGCTGGGTCAAATGGTGGTTCCATTCCAAGCTTTCTGAGGAATCTCCACACTGCTTTCCAGAGTGACTGCACTAATTTGCAACCCCACCAGCAATGTATGAGTGTACCTTTTTCCCCACATCCTCGCCAACACCTATTGTTGCTTGTGTTCTTGATAACAGCCATTCTAATTGGGGTGAGATGAAATCCTAGGGTAGTTTTGATTTGAATTTCTCTTATTACTAGAGATGTTGTACATTTTTTCATATATCTGTTGATTGCTTGTACATCTTCTTCTGTGAAGTGTCTGTTCATTTCCTTAGCCCATTTGTTGATTGGATTATTTGTATTCTTGGTGTAGAGTTTTTTGAGTTCTTTATACATTCTGGAAATTAGTGCTCTATCTGAAGTATGAGTGGCAAAGATTTTCTCCCACTCTGTAGGCTCTCTCTTCACATTACTGATAGTTTCCTTTGCTGAGAGAAAGCTTTTTAGTTTGAATCTATCCCAATTGTTGATTCTTGCTTTTATTTCTTGGGCTATTGGAGTCCTGTTAAGGAACTCTGATCCTAAGCCAACAAGTTGAAGGTTTAGACCTACTTTTTCTTCTATAAGATGCAGGGTCTCTGGTCTGATTTCAAGGTCTTTGATCCATTTTGAGTTGAGTTTTGTGCAGGGTAAGAGATAGGGGTTTAGTTTCATTCTGTTGCATATGATTTCCCAGTTTCCCCAGCACCATTTGTGGAAGAGGCTATCTTTTCCCTTCGCATATTTTTGGCACATTTTTCTAGTATGAGAAACTTGTATTTATTTGGGTTTGTGTCCATGTCCTCTATTCTGTACCATTGATCTACCTGTCTATTTTGGTACCAATACCATGCTGTTTTTGTTACTATTGCTTTGTAGTAGAGTTGAAGATCTGGTATTGCAATACCCCCTGCTTCACTCTTGCTACTGAGGATTGTTCTAGCTATTCTGGGTTTTTTATTCTTCCAGATGAATTTCATGATTGCTTGCTCTATTTCTGTAAGGTACATCATTGGGATTTTAATTGGAATTGCATTGAATCTGTGTAGCACTTTAGGTAGTATGACCATTTTGACAATATTAATTCTGCCTATCCAGCAACATGGGAGATCTTTCCATCTTCTAAGGTTTTCTTTAATTTCTTTCTTTAGTGTTCTTAATTCTCATTGTAGAAGTCTTTCACCTCTTTTGTGAGATTGATTCCCAAGTATTTTATTTTTTTCGATGCTATTGTGAATGGGGTAGATTTTCTAATTTCTCTTTCTGAAGATTCATCACTTATGTATAAAAATGCATTGGATTTATGAGCATTGATCTTGTAACCCGCTACTTTACTGAATTCACTTATGAGTTCTAAAAGTTTTCTGGTGGAATTTCTAGGTTCCTCTAAATATATAATCATGTCATCAGCAAACAGGGATAGTTTGAGTTCTTCTTTCCAATTCGTATCCCTTTAATTTCTTTGGTTTGTCTAATTGCTCTGGCTAGAGTCTCAAGGACAATGTTGAAGAGAAGTGGTGAAAGAGGCCATCCCTGCCTTGTTCCAGATTTTAGGGGGAATGCTTTCAGTTTTTCACCATTTAGAATGATATTGGCCATGGGCTTAGCATAGATGGCCTTTATAATGTTAAGGAATGTTCCCACTATCCCTATTTTTTCTACTGTTTTGAGCATGAAGGGATGCTGTATTTTATCGAATGCTTTTTCTGCATCTATTGAAATAATCATGTGTTTCTTAACTTTAAGTCTGTTGATATGGTAAATGACATTTGTTGATTTCCGTATGATCACCCAACCTTGCATCCCTGGGATAAAACCCACTTGATCCTGGTGCACTATCTTTTTAATATATTTTTGTATGCGATTTGCTAAAATTTTGTTGAGAATTTTTGTGTCAATGTTCATTAAGTATATTGGTTTGAAATTTACTTTCCTCGATGTGTCTCTGTCTGGTTTAGGTATCAGGGTGATATTGGCTTCATAGAATAAGTTTAGGAGGGTTCCCTCCTCTTCTATTTCATGGAATACTTTGTGGACTATTGAAATGAGCTTTTCTTTAAAGGTTTTGTAGAACTCAGCTGAGAACCCATCTGGTCCCGGACTTTTCTTCGTTGGTAGGCTTTTGATGACCTCTTCTGTTTCATTGCTTGAAATTGATTTATTTAAGTTGTGTATGTCTTCCTGGTTCACTTTAGGTAATTCATAATTCTCTAGAAACTTGTCGATGTCTTCGAGGTTTTCTGTTTTGTTGGAGTATGGATTTTCAAAATAGCTTCTAATTATGTTTTGTATTTCACTTGTGTATGTTGTGATATTTCCTTGTTCATTCCAAATTTTAGTAATTTGAGTTTTCTCCCTCTTTCTCTTTGTTAGTGAGGCTAAGGGCTTATCAATTTTGTTTATTTTTTCAAAGAACCAACTATTTATTTTGTTAATTTTTCCGACTGTTTCTTTTCTTTCAATTTCGTTGATTTCAGCTCTATTTTTAACTATTTCCTGTCTTCTACTACTTTTGGTGTTGGTCTGCTTTTCTTCTTCTAGGACTTTGAGCTGTAGTTTTAAGTCGTTTATTAGTTGATTTCTACTTCTTTTGTTGAATGCGCCCCATGAAATAAATCTTCCTCTAAGTACTGCTTTCATAGTGTCCCAGAGATTTTGATATGATGTGTCTTTGTTCTCATTTACTTCTAAGTTTTTTTTTATTTCCCTCCTGATGTCTTCTGTTATCCATTCATCATATAATAGTGTATTATTTAATCTCCAGGTATTGGAGAATTTTCTGTTTTTTATTCTGTCATTTATTTCTAATTTCAATCCATTATGATCTGATAGAGTACAAGGTAGTATCTCTATCTTCTTGTATTTGCTATCAGTAGCTTTGTGGCATAAAATATGGTCTATTTTAGAGAAGGCTCCATGTGCTGCTGAGAAGAAAGTGTATTCATTCTTTGTTGGATGGTATAATCTATATATGTCGGTTAAGTCTAAATTGTTGATTTGTGTTATTGCGATCTATGGTTTCTTTATTCAAATTTTGTTTGGAAGAACTTTCCAGTGGTGAGAGAGGTGTGTTAAAATCACCTAGTAGTATTGTGTTGTGGTCTATTTGATTTCTGGAATTGAGAAGGATTTGTTTGATGTAAACTATAGAAGTAAAATTCACTATAGTATACTAGAAAATCAAGTCCAGTAACAAATGAAACAATTAAATTCCATTAGTAAGAGGGAATTTTTCCACAAATTCAAATATGGGGCAGATTGCTCACTGTCAGGCATGTATCATCCACCATTTGCCTCCCTCTTGCCTGTGCATCGCCTGCCTTATTCCTATCCATCACCCAACGCTCGAGGTTCACCCCCGATCGTCCAACAACAGTCAGCAAACTGATTGTCAATCGCCAGTGGAGCACCAGTTGCCTGCTGCTGCCTGGAAGTTCACTGTTACGGTACCTGCATGTTTGATTACATGGGGCTGCTGCCATTTTGAGATAACAGCCAGGCCCCGTAGAATCCCTGGCTGGACTGACTGAGTCCCGTCTCCAAGATCCCTCAGCCCTACCGATCACTCCCTGCCTTTGGGGCCCTCACATAAACTGACTGCTCCCTGCCTCCAGGACCCCCAGACCAACTGACTGCGCCCTATCACCGGGACCCTAGACCAACTGATTGCACCCGGCCTCCAGGATCCCACAACCACACCAAGCACACCGGACATCCAGTGCCCCTGCCGGACCAACCGCATCACATCTCCAGGACCTCCAGCTGACCCTGTCCACCCCTGAGCTGCAGCTCCCCATTTGCCAACACATTTCGAAGCCAGAGCAGCCATCTTGGATAATCCTGGAAGCCATAGCTCCCATCTTGGGGTGGGACAAATCCCATTCTGCGACGCCTGCTGGAGGCTTGAAGCTCATTGTCAGGAACCTCTCATGCACCAGGCTACTGAACACTGGGAGGTTTCATTAGGATATGACTGTTTTACAGTAGATTTTCTTCTTTCTCCTCTTTAAAAAAATTTAAGTTTTTATTTCTTTACTTTTCTTGCTCTCCTTTCATTTACCTATTCCCTCAGAGTCTCTTTCTCCCTTTTTTGCATGCTAACATCCGATTTCTTTTGATTACACTCTCACCCTTTCTATTTTATAGAACTTCTGTGTATTCTTTTCTTATCCCATTAACAGCCACATTCTACATCCCTCTTCATCCTCTTTGTCCTCCACTAGAAAGTGCAGACCTTATTGCAAACCTGTTTGTTTTACCCAATATAATATTTGAACTCATTTTGATTATTATGACAATTTTGTTATTGTCCCCATAGGGGCTATTTGGTCTAGGATTGCATAGTGTCTGATTTGGGCAGTGCTAATATTGATCTGGCCTTAAAGAAAGGGTTTTGGAAACCTATAGGGCCACTATAAGCCTATAGGGGGAAATCTGCAATACCCCAGATCTGCACTGGTAGAGGGGAAGATACATGAACAACATGAAAAAACAAGGAAAGAAAATGATCCAAACAAATCTAGATTCTATAGTAATAGAATCCAATGACAGTACGTTAGAAGAAATGTCAGAAAGGGACTTCAGATTATATATGATTAAGATGATTCATGAAGCGAAGGATGAGATAAGAGAGTAAATGCAGGCAATGAATTATAATACCAATAAGCTGAAAGAGCACCTGCAGGAAACAAAAGTTCATTTCAACAAAGAGATAGAGATTCTCAAAAAAAAAAAAAAAAAAAAAAACAGAAGTCATTGAAATGAAGGAAACAATAAACCAAATAAAAAACTCAATGGAAAGCATCACAAACAGACTAGACCACTTGGAAGACAGAACCTCAGACAATGAAGACAAAATATTTAATCTTGAAAATAAAGTTGCCCAAACAGAGAAGATGGTAAGAAATCATGAACAGAATCTCCAAGAACTATGGGACATCATGAGAAGACCAAATTTAAGAATTATTGGGATTGAGGAAGGCACAGAGATACAAACCAAAGGAATGAGCAACCTATTCAATGAAATAATATCAGAAAATTTCCCAAACCTGAAGAATGAAATGGTAATCAAATACAAGAGGCTTACAGAACACCAAATGCACAGAATCACAACATATCCACACCAAAGAATATTATAATGAAAATGCCTAACATTCAAAATAAAGATAGGATTTTGAAGGCCACGAGAGAAAAGCATCAGATTACATATAGGGGGAGACCAATACGGATAGCAGCTGACTTCTCAACCCAGACTCTAAAAGCTAGAAGGGCCTGAACCAACATATTTCAAGCTCTGAAAGAACATGGTTGCCAACCAAGAATCCTATAGCCAGCAAAACTAACCTTCAGATTTGAAGATGAAATAAAATCCTTCCATGATTAACAAAAGTTAAAAGAATTTACAAATAGAAAGCCTGCACTACAAAATGTTCTCAACAAAATATTCCATGAAGAGGAACTGAAAAACAACAATGTAGGTCAGTAAAGGGAGGAACTACCTTAGAGAAAAACCACTCAAAGGAGAAACCAAGCCAACTTAAAAACCAAAAATAAGCCAAATGACTGGGAATACAAATCATTTCTCAATAATAACCCTGAACGTTAATGTCCTAAACTCATCAATCAAAAGACATAGACTGGTAGAATGGATTAAAAAGAAAGACCCAACAATATGTTGCCTTCAAGAGACTCATCTCATAGAAAAAGACATCCAAAAACTAAAGGTGAAAGGATGGGAAAAAACCCACCATGCACATGGACTCAGTAAAAAAGCGGGGGTTTCCATCCTTATATCAGATAAAGTGGACTTCAAGTCAAAGTTAGTCAGAAGGGATAAAGAAGCACATTTCATACTGCTTAAGGGAACTATAAATCAGGAAGACATAACGATAGTAAATATTTATGCCCCAAACAATGGTGCATCTCTGTACATCAACAAATCCTTCTCAATTTCAAGAATCACATAGACCACAACACAATAATTCTGGGTGACTTTAACGCACTGCTGTCAGCACTAGATAGATCTTCCAAACAAAATCCAACCAAAGAAACCATAGAACTCAATAACACAATCAATAACCTAGACTTAATAGACATAGAATATTCCATCCATCAACGAGCAGATACACTTTCTTCTCAGCAGCACATGGAACCTTCTCAAAAATAGACCACTTGTTATGCCACAAAGCAGCCCTTAGGAAATGCAAAAAAATAGAGACACTGACTTGTGTTCTATTAGATCATAATGAACTGAGAGTAGAAATCAATGACAAAATAAAAAACAGAAATTACTCCAACACTTGGAGACTAAATAATATGCTATTGAATGAAACATGGACAACAAAAAACATCATGGAGGAGATTAAAAAATTCTTAGAGGTCAATGAGAATGATGATACAACATACCAAAATCTCTGGGACACTATGAAAGTGGTACTAAGAGGAAAATTCATTGCATGGAGCGCATTCCAGAAAAGAATGAAAAGTCAACAACTAAATGACCTAACATTACAGCTCAATGCCCTAGAAAAAGAAGAACAGAATAACAGCAAAAGTAGTAGAAGACAGGAAATAATTAAAATCAGAGCTGAAATCAATGAAATTGAAACAAAAGAAACTATTCAAAAAATTGACAAAACAAAAGTTGATTCTTTGAGAAAGTAAACAAAATAGACAAACCCTTAGCCACTCTAACAAAGAGAAAGAGAGAGAAGACTCAAATTACTAAAATACATAATGCAAAAGGAAATATCACGACAGACAACACTGAGTTACAGAACATAATGAGAAGCTACTTTGAAAATCTGTATTCCAACAAAATAGAAACTACCAAAGATATTGACAAATTTCAAGAGACATATGCTCCTCCCAAACTGAACAAGGAGGACATACATGATTTAAACAGATCAATATCAAGCAATGAAATAAAAGAAGCCATTAAAAATCTACCTTCCAAGAAAAGCCCAGGACCACACGGATTCTCAGCCAAGTTCTACAAGACCTTCAAAGAAGAACTCATTCCAATACTTCTCAAAGTATTCCAGGAAATAGAAAAAGAGGGTACCCTACAGAACTCATTCTATGAAGCTAATATATATCACCCTCATACCCAAACCAGGAAAAGACACATCAAGGAAAGAAAATTTTAGACCAATATCCTTGATGAATATAGATGCAAAGATCCTTAACAAAATATTGGCAAACCATATCCAAAAGCATGTTAAGAAAATTGTGCACCACGATCAAGTGGGGTTCATCCCTGGAATGCAAGGATGGTTCAACATTCATAAATCAAAAAACATAATCCATCGTGTCAATAGACTTAAGGATAAGAATTATATGGTTATTTCAATTGATGCAGAAAAAGCGTTCGACAAAATACAACACCCCTTCATGCTCAAAACAGTAGAAAAAATAGGGATAGGAGGAACATACCTGAACATTGTAAAGGCTATTTATGCTAAGCCCATGGCCAACATCATTCATAATGGAGAAAAACTGAAACAATTCCCTTTAAACACTGGAACAAGACAGGGATGTCCTGTTTCCCCACTTCTATTGAACATTGTCCTCGAAACTCTAGCAAGAGCAATTAGGCAGACTAAAGAAATTAAAGGGATACGAATAGGAAAAGAGGAACTTAAGATGTCACTATTTGTGGATGACATGATTCTATATTTAGAGGATCCAAAAACCTCCTCCAGAAAACTTCTAGACCTCATCAATGAATTCAGCAAAATAGTAGGCTATAAAATCAACACGCATAAATCTACAGCATTTTTATACGCAAGCGAGGAAACAGCTGAAAGGGAAACGAGGAAAACAACTCCATTTGTAATAGTCTCAAAAAAAAATAAAATACTTGGGAATCAATCTAACCAAAGAGGTAAGATCTCTGCAATAAAAACTATAAAACTTTGAAGAAAGAAATTAAGGAATACCTTAGAAGATGGAAAGATCTTCCATGTTCTTGGATAGGCAGAATTAATATTGTCAAAATGGCCATACTACCAAAAGTGCTATACAGATTCAATGCAATTCCAATTAAAATCCCAATGACATACCTTACAGAAATAGAACATGCAATCATGAAATTCATCTGGAAGAATAAGAAACCCAGAATAGCTAAAGCAATCCTTAGCAGGAAGAATGAACAGGGAGTATCGCAATACCAGAACTTCAACTATACTACAAAGCAATAGTAACAAAAACAGCATGGTATTGGCACCAAAAAAGACAGGTATACCAATGGTACAGAATAGAGGACATGGACACAAACCCAAATAAATACAATTTTCTAATAGTAGACAAAGGTGCCAAAAATGTGCAATGGAGAAAAGATAGCCTGTTCAACAAATGGTGCTGGGAAAACTGGAAATCCATATGCAACACAGTGAAATTAAACCCCTATCTCTCACCCTGCACAAAACTCAACTCACAATGGATCAAGGACCTTGAAATCAGACCAGAGACCCTGCATCTTATAGAAGAAAAAGTAGGTCCAAATCTTCACCTTGTTGGCTTAGGATCAGACTTCCTTAACAGGACTCCCATAGCACAAGAAATAAAAGCAAGAATCAACAACTGGGATAGATTCAAACTAAGTAGCTTTCTCTCAGCAAAGGAAACTATCAGCAATGCGAAGAGAGAGCCTACAGAGTGGGAGAATATCTTTGCCACTCATCCTTCAGATAGAGCACTAATTGCCAGAATATATAAAGAACTCAAAAATTTTACAACAAGAATACAAATAACCCAATCAACAAATGGGCTAAGGATATGAACAGACACTTCACAGAAGAAGATCTACAAGCAATCAATAAACATATGAAAAAATGTTCAACATCCCTAGTAATAAGAGAAATGCAAATCAAAACTACACTAAGATTCCATCTCACCCCGATTAGAATGGCGATTATCAAGAATATAAGCAACAATAGGTTTTGGAGAGGATGTGGGGATAAAGGTATGCTCATAGATTGCTGGTGGGACTGCAAATTAGTGCAGCCACTCTGGAAAGCAGTGTGGAGATTCCTTAGAAAATTTGGAATGGACCTACCATTTGACCCAGCTATCCCACTCCTTGGCCTATACCCAAAGGACTTAAAATCAGCATACTACAGAGATATAGCCACATCAATGTTCATAGTTGCTCAATTCACAATAGCCACACTATGGAACCAACCTAGATGCCCTCCAATTGATGAATGGATAAAGAAACTGTGGTATATATATACAATGGAATATTACTCAGGTATAAAGTATAAAAAAATTATGGCATTTGCAGGCAAATGGATGAAATTGGAGAATATCATGTTAAGTGAAATAAGCCAATCTCAAAAATCCAAAAGACAAATGATCTCACTGATAAGCGGATGATGACATGTAATGGCGAGTGGAAGGGGGGGCAAGAATGGAGGAAGGAGGGACTGTATAGAGGGACAAGAGAGGTGGGAGGGGTGAGCGGGAAGGAAAAAAAATGGAATGAATCAAACATCATTACTCTATGTAAATGTATGAATGTGCAAATGGTATGCTGTTACTCCATGTACAAACAGAAACAACATATATCCCATTTTTTTTACAATAAAAATAAATTTTAAAAAAATATGGCTTAACGCCCAAAAATTAATTAGACAATAGAGTACATAAACTAAATGAAGACCAAAAACAAAAACAAAAAATTGGTTTTTTCAAGAGGTGTAAAAAATAAAAAAAACTTAAAAATTAGACAAAATTTCAAAATAAATACAGTCAACTAACTAGGATTGGAATGGAACTTCTTTATCCTAATAAAGACACTAATTAAAAAAAATTCCACAGCTAAACCCTGAAAATTTCTTTGTACATTTAAAACAAAGGTATCGGCTCTTGCATATTGTATTTGACAGTTTTCTACAAGGTTCTATTCTTGGAACTTAGGAAAGAAAATTAAATTAAATTGCACATGGTTAGAAAGTAAAAAGAAAAAAAATCTCTAGAGGTTGAGATTTATGTAGATCTCCAGAAAGTCTGTTCTACTCATTTACTTGTTTTAATAGTATTTTATTGGAATACTTTGTAAAATGTAAATGTGTACAGCAGAGTTTCAGGATATATCAGTATGTAAACTGTACTATAGTTCTTTCTATACAGTATTAATGAACAAATGAAAAAATAAATTTAGATATCATGAAAGAAAAAATAGAAATAAATTCAGCAAAAAAATTGTAAATCTTATGCACTCTGTATTCAAGTTTAGAAGACAATATCATTTATTAATGTGGAGAACCAATGAAATCCTTTCCAAAAATCCTGACTCTCTTTTGCACAAGTTAACAAGTTGACCCTAAAATTTATTTGAAAATACAAGGAACCAAAAATACCTAAATCAATATTGTATTAAAAAAAAAAAAAAACTAAGTTGCAGGACTCACACTTTCTGAATTGCAATCTTACAACAAAACTTCATTAATCAAGATAGTGTGATACTGGCATAAGAATTGAGAGTCCAGAAATAAACCTATGATCAATGGTTACTTGATTTTTGTCAAGAATCACAAGATAACTCAACGAGGGAAAGGAAAGTATTTTTGATGAATAATGCTGTACAGCTGGATAACCACAGGGAAAAGAATAAAGTGTGACATCATAGCATACATGCATCATATCATAGGCAAAACTCAGTCACCCAGGTAGTACATGTGGAGCTTATCAGTAACAAGAGCATACACCTCCATCTAACAACAATAGGACCTAATTGATAAGAGAATCAAGATGGTATGGAACAGGGTTAATAGGTGTTATAGCAACTTGTCCTTCACTTATGTCAGTGAAGTTTGGTGGACAGCATAGCACTTTCTTCCATCTGACATCAATGTTGCAGAAGGAATTTATGAGACAGGGCTAAATATTGTTCTATCTTTCATTCTCCCTTTCCTGGTACCAGAGGGGCCCATCTTGGAGATATGCTTTGATTACCACTTTGCATCATCATTGTAGTGTGAGTTAATATTAAATAAGGGTTCACCTGATAACTAAGATTAGACCTCCACTTGAATCAAAACATTTTTATGAGTTGTTTTCTCTTATATTTGTCAGAAGCATCTCAATAAGACAGAAGAAGAGCTAAAATAACATACCTACCATCTTCAATCAGGTAGTGTAAATCAATAATCCAATCCGCTTCTGTTGAAGTAGAGTTTGTGGGGACCTGTGGGAAATAGGCACACACCAATCAGGCCTTCACACTACATTATTAATGGGGAAATTGCCTGATAAAATGAAGATTGAGTAGTATTCTCATTTTCACAATGATAATATTCAAAATATCCAGAACACAATTGCAATTCAATCATAGTATCAGAAACCAGTAAAATCACATTCTGAATGAGAAAAGAACATTCACCAATATCAAAACAAATCAGATGGTGAAACTCTCTAACAAAAGCAAATATAAAATGTTCCAATAAGCAATTTAGAAATATCTTGGCAAAAGTAGAAAAACAGAAAATGTCAAAAGGCAAATAAAAGTTAAAAACACATATTTAAGTTGTAATGATGTAACTGAAATTTACAATAACCAGAAAAAAACAGTGGATGGGATCACAATAGAGTGCAGAACTCAGGAAAAAAGTAAACTTGGGGACTTTACTGAATCAGAAAAAAAAATCAAAAGAATGACAGAAAAAAGAAGGAGATTTAGGGATTTTTAGGATAACAGAAGAGTTAACATTTCTATCGTTGGAGTTTCAAAAAGAGAAGAGAGTGATCTGAATAATTATGTGAAGAAATAACTGTTTAAAACTCACCAAGTTATGGAATGACATAAACTTGCAGTCTTAGAAAACTCAGTAAACCACAATTACAGTATATCAAAAGATCCAGATGAAGAAAATCATGAGTAAACATTTAAAAAATTAAATATAAAGAAAAATTCTTAATTATATATAAAGAGATGACATCATTAATATTGGCATACCAATTAAATGATGAGATATTTTCTTCTGAAACCATGGAGGCCACAGAGAAGTGACAAAATATTTTTGAAATAATGAAAGAAATTTTGTCTCATGCAATAAAACTTTTCCAGATGAAATAAGGATAATTTGTTGCTATCAATCTACCTTTGAAATATGAAAAAAAAACTTGTTTAAACAGACAAATATTGAAAATGGAGTAAGAATTGGAGCTTCAGGGAAAAAAAGTATCACAAAGGTCAAAATATAGGTGAATGCATTACACTACACTTCTGGTTAATTTCTTAAATTATATTTAATGATTGAAGGAAAAACTATCACATCTAATATGGAGTTAAAAGTATTTTGAGGAAACACTTATGATAACTATATTAAAAATTGGAGAGAACAAAAGAACATAAGTACAGGTAAGTTTTCTATACTTCATTCAAAAACATAAAGCTTCCAGGCTGGGGATGTTGCTTAGCTGTATAACACTTTACTAATGTGAGCAAGACTTAGGTTTAATCCCCAGCACCACAAATAAATAAATGTTAAAATTTTTCTAAACGTTAAATTCAATGTTAGTAGACTGTTTTAAGTTTATATATAGAAGTTTATGCATAAGTTCACATATACATACATTACAGGGAGAGAGAAAAAGAAGTACATGGAATAACTGAGAAAACAGTACAAAGTAGTGTATTCAAAAATGCTATAATTTTAGATTGAATCCAATAAAATGTAATATAAAATAATTGAGATCAAACAATATGTTGTCTGAATACAATTCGAAGTAAATAAATAAAATAACAGAAAGATCTATAAACATTTGGAAATTTAATAAAACATGTCCATATTACCCATGGGTCAAAGAGAAAGTCTTAAAGAAATTTTAAAAATGCATAAAACTGAGTGGAAATAAAGATACAGTATCTCAAATTTTTTAATCAAAGTAGTGCTGAGAAGGAAATTTATAGTACTAAATGTTTAAATAGAAAAGGGAATGGGATACAAATAAATAATATGTTTCTACTCCAAGAAAATAAGAGGAGGAAAATAGACCAAACTTCAGTAGAATTACACAGTAAAGATACAAATAGTTCTATATTCACTAATTCAAAAATTTTTAAAGCTATCACCTAGTCCTTTCGAAACATGCTATTGCATATAAAAATGAATCTAGATCCAGATTTTAGATATTTCACAACATTTAAATAACAAGAAAATTCTAAACCTAAATGTGGCACATTAAACAATAAAACTCCTGGAAATATCAGAGGATGACCTTGAGATTGTCAATGGCTTTTTAGATAAAACATTAATGGCATGATCCATGAAATAAAAAATTGATAAATTGAATCTTATCCAAATTAAAATATTTTGACTGGGTATGGTGGAGCATGTGTGTAATCCCAGTTTCATGGGAGGTTAAGAAAGTAGGATTTCAAATTCAACTTCAGCCTTAGCACCTAAATGAGACTGTTTCAAAATTTTAAAAGGGCAACAGGAAGAATCATGTGATAAAGGAAATGTCTATATTTTGACTGTAGTAGTGGATACAAATACATGCATATCTTTATATTTATAACTATCTATCTATATGTGTCTGTGAAGTCTGAATTTTATAAAATTTCATGGATTTTTCACAAAAGAGACACTTATTAAGTACAAAGAAATTTCAAAAGCAAAGGAACTGAAATAAATTTACCATGCAAACCTTAACCAAAAGAAAACTAGTGTAATTATAATATCAGAAAATATCTTTACAATAAAGAGCTGCATTCAACTAAGAGAGGTTATATAATGTTAAAAGTGTTAATTTACCATATACATGTGTATACATATATATGTATATATACAAATTACAATTGCAAATATGTATGTACAATAAAAACTTTTAAAGTAAAGAAAAAAATTAAAAACCACAGAGATTTTTAACATCTTAGTAGCTGAGAAAATGAATAAAAACTGATCTTATATAAGAACGAAGATAATTAACAAATATGACCTATTGTAAATGTATGACTTCATGTATGTGCATGTGTATATATTATATGCATATAAACATAAACACATATGCTCTTTCTATATATATAGTAAAATATCTATGTAGATATGTCTACCTATACCTATACCTATATACATATATATAAAATGAGAAAAAAATGTGTATATGTGTATGATTCTATATATAATCATACACAGACATGCATACATGTATATAAACAGACTATATATAGATAAATATGTAGACATATATAGATATACACAGATGTAGTAGGTATAAATGTGAATGTCTATGGGTACATATTAGGTTATTTATTGGGTCAACTACAATTCAATGCACTAATGGTCAACTATGTGAAAGCAAAATTAAGAAACCTATTCCATTTACATTAACTTAAACAAACAGGTGAAATAATATAATCATGAAAATTATAAAACATGGATGGAGAAAATGTATAAAGACACAAATTTTAATTAAAAATACAACTCATGACTATGATTTAGAAGAATTAATACCATCAGCCCGGCATGGTGGTGCATTCCCGCAATCCCAACAATAAGAGAGGCTAAGGCAGAAGGATTTCAAGTTCAAGGTCAGCCTCAACAACTTAGCAATACCCTGAGAAAACTAGTGAGATCCTGTCACAAATTTAAAAATAACAAAGGATTAAGGCTGTAGCTCAGTGCTAAAGCACCCCTGGGTTCAATCCCCAGTTCCTCCCTCCAAAAAATAAAATAGAAGGACATTATGTTAAGTGAAATAAACAAGGAATAGAAAAAAAAAAGTGCTGGGTAATCACACTTATATATGGAGTCTAAAACAAACTCAGAAGCAGAGAATAGAGCAGTGGGTGCCAGGGTCTGGTGGAAGGGAGAAACGATGTTCATTAAAGGGTAAAAAGTTTCATTTCTACAAGATGAGCAAATTCCAGGTTCCAAGGTACATCATAGGAGGGCAAAGATACTATGTTATGTACTTATAATTTATTAGGAGAGAACTTAAATTATCCCCCCACATAGATATATACAAACACAAATAGTAACTATATAGAGGTAATATACTGTTAATTAGCTGAAATTTGATTTTTTACAATGAATGTATATACTAAAGCATCAAGTTGTATACCTTAAATATGTACAATTTTATGTCAGTGATATGTTAATGAAGTTATTAAAATTAAACTCATAGAAGTGTGAAAGATTAATCAAATCTAGAAGAAAATAGCATAATATTTTCATAATTCTGTGAGAAAATCTTTCAAGTAAAACTATGGCCAGAGGCAACAGTCCAGATGATAAATTTATTAGTCTCCCTTAAATGTGATTATGGGAACAATTCTTTCCATTGAAATGACCACAATAGTAGTACCATTTACACATTTAAATTATTAAAAAATATGATATGACTTTTTAATTTTCTCCTTCCCTATCCACTCACTGGAATATGAAGTCCAAAAGGTTTATGAAATCATTAAGCCCCAATGAAAGAGCTTGAATTTTTGAATCACAACATGAACTGTTTCCTTGATCAGGAGCATGCATATCGAATTCTAAAATTAACACAATTTCTCATCATTGTGTTGAACAACTGTGATTTCAGGGTTTGTTGTAATTGGTAACAATTCTTTAACATAGATTAATCACTAAAAACACTGTAGAAACAAAACCATTCAAGAAGGGAAACAAGAATGAAGAGAAAGAAAAGAAAGAAAAAATGTAAAATGTAAGAAATTAAAAGTGGAAGAGAAACAAGTAAAATTTGTAAAACCAGATGTTTTGAAAGTCAAATATTTTCATAAACACAAAATAATGTAGATGGAAAATTAAGATAATTACCCACAAATAATATATGGTTCAAAAAAACAATGTTAAATATTTTAAAATAATTTTAAGTGAATAATTACCATAATAACATCTTACAAATTTATGTGGTATGAATATGGAAATTGGACATTATAACTTTAAAGTCTTATATTAAAAAAGATTAAAAGCTTTAAATTAATGACTTCACAATCTTAAGAAATTTGAAAAAGAAAAAAACTCAACTTGAAAAAAATAGAAAGGCTTAGCTCTGTATAGATATTAATAAAACAAAAGTATGATAAAAATGTTCAATAAAATGAATAGATAATAAAATCAAAAAATTTGGTTTTCATAAAACCATGTAAAATACAGGGATCTGACAAGCTTTGTTGAGAAAAAGGAGAGTCAATGCCCAAGTAAAGAATACTATGAATAAAAATGAATATAGAATTGAATATATTGCAGTGAATAAGTTATTGAAAGAATAGCATAAATAATTCTGATTGAATGATTCAAAATTTTATAAATAAAAACATTAAAAAATTCCACATATTTGTATGAAAAGCATACAAAATTATGCAAATGTGATTTTTACACCTCAATTTCCCTCAAATTTGTAAACACAGTTCCTAATAAATTTTAAAAATATCTTAGAGAACATAAGATTAGAGAATAGTCCTTCATTTTTTTTTTCTGTAAAACCACCATACTCTTAATACCCAAACATGGAAAAACTGCACAAGAGAAAGAAAATTGCTACATGTTTTAAATTTTATTTATAAACATAGATGCACTAATTCTATGAAAAGTTAACAGAATTAAACCAATTATATAGACACAAATGTGCATGTATGTGTGTATATGTATGCATCTATATACAAATATAATCAAGTTTTCATTAAAATCCAAAAGTATTTTAGCATTATATAATCTATAAGTATCATTGCATTATTGACAGATTAATGGAGAAAATTGAAAAATACAAATAGTTTGAAAAAATACATTGCTTAATATCCTTCTGTGTTTAAGTAAACCAAGAATACAAGGGAAATTATTAAAATTGACATTCAAACAATTTATAGCAAATCAAAGACAAGAACAGAATATATCACCACATCAACTCCATATTATATTGGCCAATCTAGTAAAGATAAAAAAATGCAAGGCATGTATGAAAAATAGAAAGCTCTTAATTCATCTATGATATTGAAAAGCTAAAGAACTTCCTTATTAGAATATTAGAAATGTTGAAAGATTAGAAAATTAATTAGAAATAGAATTAAATTACAAAACAAAACAAAATCCCTTTGTATGCATATCTCACATAAAGGAAGATTTTGAAAAAGAAAAATTTGCAAAGATATAATTTTAAAGTTTCTTTTCATCCTATTTCTTTGATGGCGTGTAATCTCTGGAGAATAAGTAGGAAAGTGGGGGCACTAGGGATTTTGAGCAGAGTTAAAGGCTAGATCTAGTCACTATTAAATAAGAAAAGAGTTCACTGGAGAGACAGAACATGGGTTTATAATAACATGAATTTACTTGATGTTGAAATCATTAATAATAGTACTAATTTATCTTTATTTCACCTTTTACATAGAAGCATTCTGCTGCTGGAGGCAGCATGAAAAGAAAGAGAATAATTCTTTTAAGCATGGATTTTTCTGAAAGCCAGATGTGAGGAAGATTTAACAACAATGAAACAAGGCATTGGTTAGGGTTAGGGTTAAGAAAAACTCAAGAGAATCAAATAACCAAATTAGAGATAATGGTTAGTCTGTAGTTTTTGCTCATTATTGAGTTGAGTTACCAAAATGATGAATATTGTTCTCATAATATGCAAACTATATGAATAATAAAATATAATGGAAGAAAATTATCATTGTTAATATAAAAGCACACAAAATACTGAGAAATAAATGTAAAACTAAACTAATCCTATATAAAACTCTAAAACTACTGAAAAGCATGAATCATTTGACTACATAGAGAAGAATTGCTTGTTATGAATAGGAGCTCTACTTTTAAAAAGTAGCAATTTTAGCTTATCTAAAAATATATGTAATAATAGCCAATATAACTTAGTTTTTCTTATTTTTATAAGATGGCAAATTATTTTAAATTTTAAAGAAAAGCATGAAATTCAAGGTTGCTTCAGAAAATAAGCATGAAGAAAATTTGTATATATTTATATTTTTTTCAAAATGTCTGTTGAATTTCCACTTTTACAATCTACCCTGTTCTACTCTGATGTACATCTTTGGGGGCTAACTACCTTCAGTGGTCTTCCTTGCCCTCTAGTTACTGTTTGGTTTTAACCAATGGGGGACTCTGATTGCAAATCAGAAGGTGGAAGAATGAAAAGAAGCTATTCCTCTGCTTCCTTCCTTAATGTGTTCGGGTCTCCTTGCTGTGTTCCTTTATCAAAGATCACAGATTCTAACATTCTCTCTGTCTCTCTCTGTCTCATTTCTTTTTCTTTTTTTTTTTTTCTTTTTTCATTTTTTTGGTAAACACCTTTTAAAAAGTCTTGGATGCTCAAGTGTGATAATCGCTCTCACCTTTGTTCCCCTAAAATGTATGCACTTTTAAAATTAATCCAACTATTAAAATCCTCAAGAATCAGTTTAAGAATAGCATTAATTTTCTACTGATATTCCTACTGATACAAATACAGTATCAGTGTCACCAAAAATGTTCTCAAAAAGAGACCCCTGAAATAAGATTCTGGGATTGTGTCACTACCATATTCCAGATCTCAAGAGAGTACTTATTTAACAGGAAGTAAATTGAATGTGAAAGTGACTGTTTATCCTGAAATTTGAAATGTCTGATTAAAGAATGATTCACTTGGTTATGCACAGTATCATAACTTTATAAAATTGATATGGTATACAAAAGACTTGTACAAGCCTGTAAGACCCACGTACACCAAATGTGTAAGAGTCTCAGACTTCTATGGCACTTAATCTTGATGCTCTACTATTTTACTCAGAATTCATATAAAGAGCCTAATGAGATAATCCCCTTAATCAATGGAGGAACTAAAAAGTGAAATCCTATTTTTACAAGTAGATTTCCATGACAGACTAGCTCCATGGATGGCCACTTTACTATGCTCCCATTAACAGGAGAAATTGAAAGACAATGGTTCAGGATCAATTTTGAGGAAATCTGTTTAGAGTATGAATCAATATGTAAAATTAATTAACTTTCATGTAGAAAAAATTGACAGGAGTTTACACTAAGGAACTATTTTACATGTTTAAAAATATGTACACTTAAGGTACATCTTAAGATACTAGTTATAATAGATAGAACTTGAAAAATTCCAGTGATAGGGAATGATTTTAGGTATTATGGTATGTACATATCATGCAGTCATAAAAAATTATAATATATAATTTAATTTCCTGAAATATGCGATAATGTACTTTGGTATATGAATATGTTATACAACATCAATTATTTATTTAAACTTCTACACATAAATTACTTGTATGGAAAAGTGGCAAGATTTATGTTAATTATTATTCTGTCATATTTTTTGGTGTTTTGATTTTGAAACTGAATGGGGATTATTTTTGTAAATGTCCAATCTAACATTAAAGGAAAAAAAACGTATTTTCTTTGAAAGATCATTTTGAAAAATGTGTCATGCAATCTTACTGAATTTCTACTTAATTAGAAATGGATATACAGTGCTCTATGGCCTACTGGAAATTATGTAATTTAGTTCTTCCAATTATTCCAATGATAGTTTTTGTTAAAATAATTCTATATCTGAGTCAAAATTATTAGATTCAATAAAATTGTTTGTATATGATACTTTTCTTGATGATATAATTACAATGGAAATATTCTAAGTTAAGTATAATATCTTTGTTAATTGTTTTCCAAGCTAAGTTTCTGGGGGATAGGTCAATGTAGGTGGCACTATTCCTTTTGAAGATAGTCTTTTAAAAATTTTTTTAGGTCTCCTAAAAAATCATTAATTTGACATGATTTCAGTTATATCATACCTTATGTATTTGCAGCATTATTTATTATATATTGTTTTGTTCTTGCTATTAATTAGTGAAATAAGTCAGTCCTTTTTACACTTTATTGTATTCAGAATTATCCAGATAATTAAAAATAAACATTCCTTGCCCTATCCCAGAGATTCAGGTTCACATACATATGAAATGTTAATGAGGGTGTCTAAGAATAGGAATGAGATGACACTCTTATCCTTCTATGTAGAGAAAGAATCATTTTGCTTAGAGAAACAGTTATTGCTCTCTCCACAAAAAAGGTTAGTAAGATTCTTCCCCAAATTTGGAGCTGGATGAAAAACATTCAATACTGTCCTAAAATATGGGTTTTATAACTCTTTCAGAAAATCAATTTGAATTTATAATAAATGAATATTGGTCAAGAAATTGGTATAATTATGTTGTCATTGATATGACTGATTCTCTTGTCATATATATGTTTTAAAACTGTAATGTGGTTCTATTCTCCGAGGCAGGTATTCTTTATAACATTAGTTCTTCAACTTGAATGCAGATTGGAACTACTTGATGATTTATTTTAAATGCTAATATCCTAATCCTATTCCAGAGATTTTAGTTGTAGTAAGGTCTGACATCAAGAGTTTTAATGCTCTTCAGGGGATGCTAGAATTCAGACCATGTTCAGAACCACTTTTGCAAGATTGTAAAAATACAAACTCAGAAGTCACAACTTGGTCTGAGAAGGTTTTCATGTAATTACATACAGTACTAGACTTCTATTCAGTATATCAGTCTGATGTATTGCCATGCTTTGCTCCTTGGATGCATTTCATTCCAAATAGTTACAATTTCAGAGCATTGACTCTATACTTTAGAATATAAGTTTCTCGAGGATGAAAAATTTACCTCCTTTCTATATATCTTGGATGAATCTTAGGCCTTAGCTAGATGTCTGACATTGCTGTGTCCTGTCGGTACTTAACACATACTCTAAATAAAGATTAAACCCTTCTCCTTGAGCTGAGGACGATCAACAGGGATCTGACTTTCCTGCAGGGACTACAACTGAATGTAGTTTGAAAGCAAAAGAAAAAAGTTCAACTGTGGATGAAAGCTCTGTCAGGAAAGAGGAAAACTGATGATTAGCTTCTTAGTGTCATATTCATGCTGGGATGTTAACCTCTCATAAGAACCAAACACTGTTTGAAACAGAATTGTCTTCTGGAAGAACTCCAACTAACAACAGCCCTTCACCTTCTGCACTTTAAAGGACTCAATACAATTTGTATTCTGTATGTATTTTTAAGGTTGACCACAGGGAGTCAAATTCAGTGTTCAAAAACAGGACTCTCCTTAAGTTCTGAAAGGCAATGACTACAAGAAGATCCTTTCTCTTCTTTTCCTCCTTATTTTCTTTTTTACCTAGACCTACAGAAGACTTCTATATTGCTTTCTTTTCTCATTTAGCTCCTAATATCTCTTTCTTGTACAACAAGAATTAAGTAATAAAGTTGTTAGAAGAATCTTTAGGAAGAGATTATCTCCATCTTCAAAAGAAGATAAATCTTTTTCACAAAGGAACATTTTTTAAAACGGCAATATATATGGGATTGTTATATTAACTCTATCAGAATTTTGCATAAAATGGAATACATTTCTCAAGTATAAGGGGCCTTTTATATTTAATAGAAATATCTATAATTTCATATTTTTGAAAGATGTTCAAATGTTGAAAAGAACAAAACATTGTTAAAAGAGAAAATTGTTATATAGCATGACAAGGAAATGAAATGTTCCAGATATTTATTTTAGCATGTTAAAATCATGGAATCCAATTTAGTTTCCTATGAAGCACATATCTAATAAGAAATTTTATAGATGATATTAATTAATACTTAAGTAAATATGCTTTTTTGGAAACATACCAAGTAATCTGTACTATCATATAGTCTGTCAATAATTTCATGCAATTATTTTATAACATGAAAGTCTTTGGAACTTCTATTGAAGGGAAAATATAGTGGTCCTCCAAATTTAAATAATCTTTCTTTGAAATGGTATTTTTAAAAATTTATACACAGGACTAAACTATTCAACATGATTTATTCAAACTGTGTAGGAAGAAAAATGTCAGTATCATTGCTCAAACTAAAGTTATAATTAGTACTAAGCTAGTATACCTTTTCAACTTTAGATTCACATGACTGTGTATAAGCCCTCAAAAAAATCACTATTTCAGAAATGTGCAAAGCAAGACTCTTGCAATTAAGATTTAAAGAATCATAAAGTTTTTAAGACCGTTTAAAGAAAGTTATACAAGATGTCCTAGTAGGCAATGGTCTACTCATATGCTACTTTAAATACATGCAAGGGCATGTCAGGTGTGGTGGCACACACCTGTAATCCCAGGAGTTTGGGAGGCTGAGTCAGGAAGATTGCAAGTTTGAGACCAACCTTGACAACTTAGTGAAGCCCTAAGCAATTTAGTAAGACTCTGTCTCAAAATTAAAAATAAAAAGGGCTGGGAACTCCATGAATGTATAATATGTCAAAATGCATTCTACTCTAATGTATATCTAAAAAAGAACAAATTTTAAAAAGGGGTGAGGATGTTGCTCAGTGGTTAAGCACCACTGGATTCAATTTCTGGTACTACTATAACTAATAATAATAATAAATAGATGTAAGGGTAATTCTGGCCACTCATGAATTAATTTAACTTTAGGACTCACAAATAATATTTGATTGCTATGCACTGAATGTTTATGTGTCCCTATAATACATGTTGAAAATTAAACAACAATGTATTGTTATTTGGAGATAGGGCCTTTGGAAAGTGATTTAGTCATGATGGTAGCATTCAGGGTCAAGTTGCCTGCCATTTTTATACAGGACATTAGTTAGCAAAGATTAAAAGCCCAAGCTTTCTTAGATGACATAGCTTTGAAAGCAGGCTGTGCCATTTGAAAACTAAATAAGGAAAAATACAAGCATGGATAAAAGCTTATTGCTGCATTCAAGATGTTTCAAACTAGTTCAAGAGATAATATAATGACAGGTTAGGATTATTTACACTGTATTGTTGGGGACATGATGAAGAATATTGGTTTTTCAGGGAAAGTACACTATCTCAATAATTTTAGAAATATATAAAGTATAAGGTAACTACATTAATTTATAAGTTGTTTTGATTATATATGCTCACATTATATTTTTAAGTATTTATTTTACAGTTTAACATACTTAAATGGGTTCATTCCCTCTAACTTCACTACCCCATAATTATTTTTTTCATTCATTAGTTTCCACTGTGTAGGAGATTAAAATCACTATTGAACAATTTATGTACTACTGAACTCACCCAGCCCCTCCTCCTGTACAAAATTTTGCAAACTTCAAAGAGTATGTTTGAAGTGAAGAAACTTAAAGAAGGTAATACATGTGATGCTAATAATGTATTTTGCTGACTATTTCCATTTAAAATTTCTTGATAAGATCTAGGACACTCGGTTATATTTGAATTTCAGATAAATAATGAATAAAAGTATGTTCTACAGATTGCATGAAAATATTTGTTTTGGTGATTCATAGTGCTTTCAATTTTTCCATAAATGCTTCCTTTTATTTTTCACTACTTTCAATCCTTAGGTCATAAAATTTTCTTTTTTAACCTAAAGTGAATTTTATGGCTATTATTTTGGTGGTGTGGGAAAGATCAGGCATAGTAATGAATTAGTATATTATTGAATTAACATCTTTCAAGTTTATGACATAGTCACAATAATAATTTGCACAAGATGGAGTTTTTGTATGCCAAGATCATAAAAAATGCATTTCACACATAAGATAACTTCTTTGCTAATAAAATACACTAAAATTTACTTATAATTTTTTTATTCATGAATTTTTTTGTTATTCTACATATGATAGACTTTACAAAATTGTATGACTTGTCTGTCGCTTTACTTCATTTTATACAGATTTTTCACTTGAATGGATTATAAATAACTCATCTTAAATATCATAGAAAAGCACTCACATAGAACTGTGAAGGAATTAAGAAGTTAAAATTGGGAACAAAAATAGCACTCAAATGTGACAATTCAAATGGTTGTCAGAAAAAAACAGCTTTGAAAATTATCCAAAAACCTTTAGATAATAAAGAATATTAGAGTGTGTGCCAAACAGTGTTGTATTTTACATATATTACTTGGCAAATTAAGTGTTCAAAATTAGCTATACAACAAATATATTTTGTATATGGTAGTCACCCAGAGTTAATGTAAATGGTTGTGGTAGGTAGAATTTAAAAATTTCCCCCTGAGAATCCTCACCAAATTTCTTGGACTGTGAATATGATAAGAAATCAAGTCTATGATTATTTATTTCATGTGGCAAAAGAGATTTTGCAAATTCAACTACTAATTGCTATATTATTTTACAGATGGATGACTAGATAAAGATAACAAACTGTACATTTCCACAAACTAGAATAAAGTCTGCTGAAAATTTTCAAATAAAAGTAATGTTTCAGGACATAGATATACTTAATTTGATTTAAACAAAACTCAATATATGCATATCAAAACATCACATGGGACCTCATATAAATATGCAAAACTGTTTTTATGCATCAGTTAAAAATAATCTTTAGAAAATTATTAGGGACTTTGAGCTGATCAAAGGCTGAATCTAGTCACACGAACCCTTTAAGGAGATTTTTCTCTGGATTTTAGCAAAAAGGAAGGTAATATGCTTGAATGTATGCAAAGGGTTCTGCAAACTATAACTATCTTTGAAGGTGGAGGTAGTCACATGAAAGGAATTCAGATCAGGCTCTAGGAGCTGAGAACAGATAGGGAGAAAATGGGGTATTTATGTGCTAAAATGGATTTTGCCAACAACTCAAAAGAATCAAGAAATAGATTCTTCCCCAAAGCCTCCAGTAAATAGCATAGCTCTGCCAATACATTGATTTCAGCCCTGTGAAATCCTCAGCATAGAATCTAGTTGATTGTGTTCAAAATTGTGACCTGCTGAATTGTGAGCTGATATTTTTTAAGCTATTGTATTTTTGTTATTTGATTAAATAGCCATAAACACTCAGAATGATTAAAAATAATGTTTTATATAGTACAAAAATGTATCTATTATGTTTCTATTTTTCCTGAGTTACATCTATCGGTAAGTTTGGTTCTGAAGAAAGCAGAAAAACCAATAACACAAGATATTCTCCTTTTGAGGGAAATTATTGTTACATTCTAAAAACCAGAGCCACAATGAAATATGACATATGATTTTTGCCAAACCAGTTGACAACTTATTTCTATGATTTTTCCCACTGAAAATTGATGGTCTAGAAAAAGCTAATAGGAAAAGCCATTTCAAAGAATGGATCAAGACTGTGGGTTCATGTTGAATATTCTGAATCTCCCGCCAAAGTTTTAAACTGAGAGAGTTACTTAAGAATCACATATCCTAGGTTTAAAGTAAATAAATGTTTCTTGGCCTTATGTCCCACAATAAAATTTATAACACCAATTACATATACAACCACTAAATCTAGATATTTTCATCTCACAGAATTCCATTTAGGTCTTCCTTGGTCAAACACAAATGGGACAGCTGTCTGACTCACGCCCTCTAAGTAGCTCAAGTGCCAGGAATATATTTTGAAAACCATACACCTTCCAGCAAATACCGTGATTTGAATGTTTTAGTAAATAATGATAAAATAATCACTTCTAAAGTTTATACAGTATCAACTATGGGCAATTGGCAAGAGGGGCGAGTTAAAATAAAATTTCTTTTGCTTTCATATGTGGAATTTATTAAGTGAAAAACTTGAGAATTTTCTCAATTATATTTAGTTGCTATCTTGGTAAGTTTTACCTAAGAATATTTCAACTTAATGAACAATATCTGTTTTGTATGAAGAAATATTTGTTTTACTTAAGTCATATCCACCCTTCAAACTTATAAGAGGTTAGGCAATTCAAATTTTATTCTTAATTTGTAATATAAACATTCTAGTTACAAGAAGATAGTATTCTGAAAAGAAGGAGGAGGCATAATTATTTAAATTAATCATAAGGACATAAGTTCCTCTGTTCAGTTATGTGCCTTATTATATAAAAGTTAGGGATAGAGGTAGGAGTGACATGTTTAAAAAAAATATTTTTCTTAAAAGCAGGTGAATCTAGGGGAAATGAATAATTCTTTTACTAGCTCTATGTGCAAAACTCCAAAGGCTAAATATTTTGACAAATATTCAGTAAACTCTTCCTCATACCAGCACTCAATGATGAAATGATTTTGACTCAGTATGAATAATCAGCTGACTTTGTGTATCTTTATGTTTTTTCCAGCTTTTTACTAGAATTGTTGTTTTCCTTCCTTTTACTCTTTTGCAGTTATTATGATTTGATGTAAATTCCAGAGGAGTTCAAATGGAATTTTCTCTAGATTTTACAGTAGTAATACTTTTTAGGATATCCCTCTGGCAAATTGAGTTTGGAAATATAAGTTAAACCTCAGAACTACATTAGATTTAAATCCTTCCATACTCCATTACCTGAATTTGGGTCAGTGTTATTGTAGGTATCACAGGAACTTACAGAATCTTTTCAGAAATTAATGTTTTACCTTTTAGGAAACTTTTCCTTTTGAGCAACTAACAAGTGTTCCACTTCTAGATCTCCCCAAACACATCAATTAAAGTAAATGCATGGGAGTTGTGAGTGAGAAAAATAAAAAAAGCTATATATTTTTTTATCTTGCAAAGTCTAATAAATTTGAAGTTCATCTCAGGAGTATTTTAACTCTGATTGTGATGCAGTGTTTGTAGACAGCAATCCATCTGTTCTTCAGTTCATCTGGCTTAACTATCTTCAACAGCAGGGCAAACAAAAGCTTTCTGAGGGAAAGTCTATTGTGATGACTGAGTCGGTTTTTTTGTTGTTGTTATTGTTGTTGTTGTTGCAGTATTCAACAGCTGTCTTTCTTTTTTCAAAGGATCTCTAGCTATTAAAATCCCTCAGATTTAATTCCCCAAATTAGTTCTATACCACATTATTTATAACTCCAAATGTATCTCTCTCCAGAAATCATTATAGCTTACCCTCGTTTGCCATAAATACCAACTTTTCTCCTATTCAAGTTTCTTAACTTGTCTCTTACTTTTGTCATATTTTATGATTCCAGTATTTCAATAGTATCATTCCTTCTCCTTCTCAGATTTTTTTTAAAAACTTAGCCCTATGGTAAATCATAAAAATATACTTTTTATACTGCAGAGTTTACCCTATAGGTCCAATATACAAGACATATCTCACATTACCTATTTACTGATGAACATATTTTAGATAAATTTGAATAAACATATTGTATTATTCATACCACTTTCCCCATTATTGTTGAGTGTATGATCTTCCTTTCATATTTACAAATGCATGCATGTTTGTATGTAGGCATGCATGTACCTGTGTAATCTGGCGAGCTAGTTAGCTACCTTAGAAGCTAACATTTCTCTGTAATTTACCTCTAGAGATATTTAATTCTAATGATAGCAAAACCTGAGTATCCACTTTAAACATGAGGTGTAAAATATTAATAATATTTTTCACACACATATATATATAAATGTTTTTTTCTCCCCAAAAGGAAGTACTACTATTCTAATCTCATATTTATCATCCCACCTTTCCCTTGTATACCTATCAATATCTGTGTCTGTATCTATGTATCCTCCTGCAAAATGCAATATGTTTTTCTTTTACAAACATACTGGTCTTTATTTTATTTATGTATGGAACATTTGCAATGATCAATAAATCCATACTAGCACATTATTACTTTGTTCAGGTTTTTTTGCTTTTCCCTACTATCCTTTTTCTTCAGTTTCAGAATACTACTCTGAATACCACACTGTATTTATTTATCATGTCTCCTTATGCTACTTTTGGCTATGATATTCCCAAGATTTTTCTTATTTTTGATACAGATTTTTCTCGATTTTCCTTGACAGGTTTGAAGAGTTCTGCTTAGTTGTTTTATAGGAAGTCCATCAGTTGAGATTGTATAATATTTTTCATTATTAGATTGAATTTATTTGTTTTGGGAAATTGTTCACAAGAGCAAAATGTCATTATTATAATACCATATTACAGGTATAAATTCTCACCATTGTTTATGTCTGTTGATGTTTACATTGATCACCTGGCTGAAGTACTGTATATTAGGCTTCTGCACTCTAGAGGTCCTCTTTACCCCTCTTCCATACTATACTTTTTGAAAACTTACTATGTAAAACCCATCCTTACAAAGTGGAAAGTTTTGTTCCCTTCTATTAAGATGAATTATCTGCAAATTTTATTTGGAATTTTTCTGTGTGAGAGACTAGTTTCTTCATTCCTATGTATTAGTTTATCTAATAATTTACTTATTAGTTTGAAGTCATGGGGTTTTATTTTCCACTTTTAAGTTATAATCCAGGACTACTGTATTGTGCTACTCAAATTTTCCAATATTGGCCAGTGGGATCTTTTCTATTTGGTTCCTCTTTGTTTTGTTATGACCCTTATCATTTTCCCCATTGAGTGTGTCTTTGCTTTTAGGCCCTGAAACTCACTTTCTCCATTTACCATTCCAGTCCTAGAATAAGCCAATTTCCCAAGAAACCTTCATCCCTTTCTTGGAGGATGACATTATAAACCAAGAATTGGGCATTAGACATGCTCTTTGCTACTGAAATCTGATTTATTTTAGGTCCTCTCAGTTGACAGAGCAAAGAAATATACTGTGTATATTAATCTGTGTACATACACATATTGATAAATATTTTATATTACCATCTATGTTTTATTAAGTTAAACATGAGTTCATACTGCAATTTTTATCCATTACCACAGAGATATTTTACATTTCACAGCTAGCTTCTTTGTAAGTTCCAACTCCAACACTAAGAAATCTGGTTCTTACCATCTGCTATGCATTTGCTTGTTAATCTTCAGCTTACATGTATTGCAATTCTTAACCCATATCCCAGTGTTAAACTATATTACCAACTATAGTGCAGTACTTATGAATACTTTGTTACCTTAAATATAAAAACTCATTTTCAAAGTGACTTAAGCGATGATGTATCACCTATTTGTAATAGAGTTACATTGTATTATTTACTACACTGCATTCCATTTGGGGATCCTCTATCTCCTATGTGACTTTAAAAATATTGCATCCATTACTGTTTTGTTTTTGCCATATAGTTCATTGGGTTTTCCAAAATATCATGTATCCACAATTATAGTACTCTGTTTCACCCCTAGCTGGGTGTACTGAAATTCAATTCTGACAATAATTTGCCTGCAGTTAGTATCAAACTCCACAGTCATTCACAAAAGTGTTCTTGTTTCTGAAACTAGTCACATTTCAGGGGTCTACATATCATCCATGAGTATGATAGACTAACATTTTGGGAATTCATACAAACTCTTCTAGCTTGTTAAATCATTAGAACTACTCATAGGAAGCCATAAAGTGCTATATTAATAATTATAGTTTTATTATTAATGACACTGATAGGGAATTATCAAATGAAGAGAGACATACATCAAGGTATAGAATGGAATTCAGGATGTCTGTGCCCTCTTCAACTAGGTGCATGACCGTCCTGGCATACCAATATGTTTGCCAACCAGAAAGGTCAACTGAGCCTCAAGATTCACGGTTATAATTGAGATGTCATTACTGCTATGGTTTGGATCATAATTAGCCACCAAGGGCCAATGTTTTGAAGCATTATTCCTTAGATTGGCGCTATTATGAAGTCAGAAAAATTTTAAGAGTTGAGGTGTAGTTGGAGGTCTCCAAGTCATTGGGAGCATTCCACTGAAGGAATGTGACTGCACACCATTCCCCTCCTCCTTTGCTTCCTAGCCATGCAGTGAATGATATTGTTCCTCCAAATGCTCCCTTTCATTAAGGTCTGCCAAAGGTCAAAAGCAATGGAATGAATTGAACATGGAATGAAACCTCCAAAATTCTGAACAAAAATAAACCTTTTCTGTTTGTAAATTTATTATCTCAGATATTTGTTACAGTAATGAAAAGCTACCTAACACATAAAGTTGGTAACAAGAGTGGGATTATTGCTGTGACTAAACCTGACCATGTAGTTCAGATGAATTCAACATTGGCTCAAGGAAGAAGTTTGCAAAATTTTGGAGGTTCAGTATAGAAAACTCCTAGAACACTGTGAACAATTTAATGTGCAATTTTGGAGGGCATTCAGAAGATCAGAATATTGATAGGAATGCAGATATTAAAGGCTATATTGATGAGGATTTAAATAGAAACTTTTTTTTAAACTTGAACTAGTGGACGTTTTTAGCTCACCATGGCCATGCTGTTGGCTGCATTATATCCATTCCTTGAGACTTTGGGGGTGGCTGTACTTAAAGGTGACAGCCTAGTTTTTCTGGTAAAGGACATGTCAGTTCACCAAAGCACTCAGGAAGCAGCATGGGTATCACTGACTGATTCTAGCCAGATTTATAGTGAGAATCAGGAGCAAAAAGGAGCAGAGCAAGCAGAAAAACTTCAGAAGCTTTTAGTTTGGTCAGAAAAACACCTTTTGTAAAGTTATAGACAAGGAGGGTGCAGTTGCTAAAGAGATTAGCACCATTAAAATAAGCCAAATTTTTGGCAGTAGGACAAGAGAAGAGAATTCATTGACATTACTTCAGAAAATGACAAGGCCACAGCTGTCACAGGCTGAGAGATATAAAGATGCAGATATGTCTCAAAGACCTTTGAGAGTATAGTTTTATGAGAAGAGAATACTGGGGGCACCGTACTCACACAGGAGTACCTAAATTAGCAAGTCATTCAGAGGCCATTGAAACCATGGTTCAAATGGACCCAGATACAACAGAGGCTGACAACAAATGTTGGTATCATTTATTTAATATTGGTTTTGCAGGTATACAAATGCAGAAGATTTAGGGTAATGGAAGCCTCCACTGAGATTTTAGGGAAGCTTGGGAGTTCAGACAGTATATATTGCAATGTCCTCTAACATGGCAATACTTAGCAAAAGCTGTGAGATTAAAGCCAATGCCACAAGGGAGATCACAGATTGTTGGAGATTCTTAGAATGTGGAACACTTGACAAAGGAAGCTTCAGGCAACAAATCTGACCTACCTCTGCATGATATGCCACCACAGACCCAAGGAAATGGGGTCTGTGCGTGGGGAAAAAGGGTACAAACATACATTGTTGGTGGCACTGCAAATAAGTGCAACCACTCTGAAAAGCAGTATGGAGATTCCTCAAAAAACTACAACTGGAACTACCATTTGACCCAGTTATATGACTCGGTATATATCCAAAGGATCTAAAATCAACATACTACAGTGATGCAGCCACATCAGTGTTTATAGCAGAACAATTCACAATAACTAAGCTATGGAACCAACCTAGATGCCCATTAAGAGATGAGTGGATAAGGGAATTGTGGTATTTATACATGATGAAATATTATTCATCCATTAAGAATGACTTTATGACATTTGCTTGTAAATGGATGAATCTGGAGACTATCATGCTAATTGAAATAAGTCAATCCCCCCAAAAAAGGTCAATTATTCTCTTTGATATGTGGATGCTAACACACAACAAAGGGAGGAGGGAAAGAATAGTTCAGTGGATTAGAAAAAGGGGAAAAAAGGAAGGAATGGGGGATAGAAATAGGAAAAATAATGGAATGAATTCTACATAACTTTCCTATGTACATACACAAATACACCACAGTGATCACAAGATTGTGCACATCCCTAAGACTAGGATACTAGTTAGAATAAGATATAATCCATGTTTGTATAAATATATCTAGACAGATTCTACTGTCATATATAACCAAAACTAACAAATAAAAAGAAAAAAATGGGAACTAGTGGATCATGAACTGAAACCCCCAAAACTATGAGCCAAAACAAAACTTTTGCCTAACAAATATATTAGCTCAGAAATTTCTTAGAGTAACTGAAAACTGAACAACATTTTTACATGGGTATTATTGATCAATAATTGACAACTGACATCTAACTCCCTAAAATTTATGCTGGGCTGAAGTTCCAACTCTCCAGTAAAGTGCATCATCCTTCTGGTGACCATACCTTGTCCTGAAACTATCTAGGAGTCTCCTGTGTTGTCTTATTTGCATTACAAAGTACACTTATTGGTGGAGAAATTCTAAAGGTATTTGGAAAATTGTACTCCGAACCTGGAAAATAAAACCAGATATATGTTTATGATGCCAAAAGAATTATGCAGAATTATTTCATTATCCTAAAATTATCACCTCTATTTTATCCATTCAATCTTCCTCTTTTCCCCTGAACTGATCGTGTTTTGCAATCTATATCAGTTTGCATTTTGCAGCATGCAATCTTTTCAGACTGTTCTTTTGCTAAGCAATATACATTTAAGAATTAACCACATCTTTTCATGATATGCTAACTGATTTATCTTCATCACTGAATACTACTACATAGTATAAATGTTCGAGATTTTATCAATTCACATTCTAAAGAACATATTGCTTTTGGCATTTTAGGAAGATTATAAATACAGCTACTATAAATGTCCACTGACAGCTTTATATGTGGCATGAATATTCAAATCAAGTGGTTAAGTACATAATAGCATAATTAATAGAGTGAATGCTTAGCTCTATAAAAGTCTGCCAAAGTGTGTTCTAAAGTGACATAATTATACATTTCTATCATCAATAAATGAGAATTTCTCTTGTTCAACATCTTCTCCAAAAATTTGAATTGTCAACTTATTTTGATTTTGAACCATTTTAATAGGTGTGTAGTATTATATCATTGGTTTTTAAAATAGTGTTTTCCCAATGGCAAACGGAGTTGAGGATCATTTCATATGTTTGTCATTAGTATATGCTTGGTAAAATTTTTACATCTTTCATCTATTTTTAAATTGAGCTGTTCTTTTGTGATTTTTGACCTTGAAGAACTCTCTTTAAACATTTGAATACATGTACTTCATGTTTTGAAAATATCATATCTTTTGTTTTTTTTTTTTGGCACCGGGGATTGAACTCAGGGGCACTCAACCACTGAGCCACATCCGCAGGCCTATTTTATATTTTATTTAGAGACAGGGTCTCACTGATTTGCTTAGCACCTCACTTTTGCTGAACTAGCTTTGAACTTGCCAACTTCTGGTCTCAGACTCTGGAGTCACTGAGATTACAGGCATGTGCCATTGTGAAATACTGAAAATTTTATATCTTAATCTGTAGTTTGTCTTTTAATTCCCTTCACTGATTTAGTTACAGAAAAGTTCTACATTTTACAAAGCCTAGCATCCTTTTAGTGCATTGTACTTTTTATTAGTGGATATAAAAATTCATCACTAAATTCATTTTGCATACATTTTCTCTTTCATTTGCTTCTGGATCTTGTGTAGTTTCTATTTTACATTTTGGTCTCTAATCATTTTGACTTGACCTTGACTTACTATTTTATGTTCTTTCATCTCAACTAGATGGCATCCCTTCAGAATTTCTTTTAGGACTTTTCTAGAGTAATAAATTCCCTCCAATTTTGCTTATTTCACTCCATGCAATGTTCTCCTGTCCATCCATTTTATCACAAATAAAAATATTTTTTCCTCTGGCTGACTAGTATAGTTCATGTGTATGTTCCACATATTCATTTTTCAATCATTCCTTGATGGATAATTGGGTTTATTATATAAGTTATATTACAGTTGCAATAATTTTGGGAGTCCAAAAATCTCTACACACTTATTTCAAAGCTTTCAAGTAAATACCCAGAAGTAGATTTGTAGTATCTTACAGACTATCTCTAATTTTTTAAGTATTTTGAGAAACCTTTGTACTGTTTTCCACAATGACTGTACTACTTTATATTCCCAGAAAAGGTGCACAAGTGTTCCCTTTACTCCATATCTTGTCAACCCTTGTTAACTTTTTGAAAATACCCTATTGAACAGGTATGAGATATTATATAATTTTTGTTTTAACTTGTGGTGTTCCATAAATTCTTTAGTTTTTGTTCTCCCTTGTCCTTTATTTTATTCTATTTGCTACTTTCATCAATAAACTCAAATGATCAGTCTTCAAGTTATCGATTGCTTGAATCTCATGTTGAATACTCTTGTATATTACCAATCCATTTATACTTTTTTATAGCACTAGAGTTTCTTTTGTTTCCTTTTACAATTTCTACCTCTGTTGAGACTCTCATTTACTTCCCATATTACTTTCCTGATTTTCTTCAGAACTTCTCCATAAGCTCTTAAGACAATTGTTTTAAAGTTTGTTTTTTGTTGTTTTGGGGTTTTTTGTTATTGTTTTATCTGAAGGGTGCTTCACTGCTGACCCACATCCCCAGCCCTTCAATTTATTTATTTATTTACTATTTATTTATTTATTTATTCATTTGTTTTGAGATACAGCATATTGTTAAGTTGCTTAGGGCCTCACTAATTTGCTGAGGGTGGCCTCGAACTTCTGATATTTCTTCCTCAGCCTTCCAAGTTTCTGGGATTACATGTGTTCGCCACCACACCCAGCAGCACCTGTTTTAGAGTTTTTCTTTTTTTTGCTTTTTCAAGTTTAAGTTCAATATTTTTGAAACTTAACATCTGGTGTAACATTCATTTTTTTAATTAATTTTTTTTGTTTTTACACATTGTATTTTTATTCATTGTACACAAATGGGGTACAACTTTTCATTTCTATGGTTGTACACAATGGAGATTCACACCATTCATGTAATCATACATGTACATAAGATAATACTGTCTGTTTCATTCTACTATCTTTCCATTCCCCACCCCCTCCCACCCCTTTTTCTTCTACACCATTCAAAGTTCCTTCATTCTTCTCTTCCCCCCACCACCCCTGCTTGTTATATATCGTCACACACTTATCAGAGAAAACATTTGGCCTTTGGTTTTTTGGGCTCGGCTTATTTCACTTAGTATGATATTTTCCAACTTCATCCATTTACAAGCAAATGCCATAATTTTATTCTTCTTTATGGTTGAGTAATATCACATTGTGTATATATACCATAATTTCTTTAGCCATTCAAATCAATTGAAGGGTATCTTGGTTGGTTCCATAATCTAGCTTTTGTGAATTGAGCTGTTATGAACATTGATGTGGCTGCATCACTGTAGTATGCTGATTTTAAGTCCTTTTGGTATAAACCGAGGAGTGGAATAGCTGGGTCGAATGCTGGGTCCATTCCAAGTTTTCTGAGGAATCTCCATACTGTTTTCCAGAGTGGCTGCACCAATTTGCAACTCCACCAGCAATGAATGAGTGTGCCTTTTTTTAGAGCTTTTCTTTAGTAAGTTAATGTCTCTGTTTCTCCATAGTTAGTTTCTGCGTTTCTGCAACTTTACACATTTGTGTGTGTGTGTGTGTGTGTGTGTGTGTGTGACCGGGCTGTGCTTTCTTTCTTTTTTCTTTTTTTTTGGAAAATTAAATATTTGGGGGAAAAAAAGGCAATTTTCTTTCTCAATATTTTCATACTGGATCTGGGCCAAGGGATTTTTGACAGGTTAGGCTTTGACTCTTAAGATCAGCATGAGAAGCATTTTGAAAGATTTCTTTGATATTTTTTTTTCATTTTGATCCTTTTTGCCATGGTTTGAATATGGTTTGAGTACACTCTCAAAAAGTTCATGCACGGGAAACATGGTCCTTGTTGTAGTGGTATTGAAAAGTGGTAGAACCTTTATGAGGTGTGACCTAGTAGAGAATGGTTAGTTCACTGGGCACACTCTCCTCAGGAGGGACTAATGTAGCTCTCATTAAATAACAGTTAGGCTGGGCAAAAACAGGTTGTTAAAAAAATGGTCAGATATGGACCCTGAATTTCTATGGCTTCCTCCCTTGTCATGTGATCTTTTCTATACAACCTCTGACCATGGTGATTCCATCCCCCACGTGGTCTTCACCAGAGGCAAAAGAAATGGTACCACTTGATCTTGAATTTTTAGCTTATAAAAATGTGAGTTTAACAAAACCCTTTTCTTTATACATTACCTAGCCTCATGTATTGTTTTAAACAACCAAATGCCTTGTAGCACCCTAAAAATAGTACACAGCTGCTTTTAATTTCCCAGATTCTTTAGAAACTGAGATTATCTATACTCTAACTTCACTGATAATCTCTTGTGCTGAGTACATGGTGTTCTTTGTATTCATATTGTGTTTAAGAACACTGTCCAGATTTGTTCATCCTTTCCCTGAGTTCTATGGTAAGCCAGACAGAAATAAGTTCTTTGGGTAGCACTCAGGCAAGTAAGAACATTACAAATAGAATCTACTCTGCTTCTGTCACTTTGATAAAGGGAGTATGGAACTGGATGCCACTTGTTATAGACCATGTTGTGTCAGGAAGAGTGTGGAATAAAGATATATATTAAAAAAGCACTACAAAATTTTGTTCTATTTCGAATGTGTTTTTTCCTTGTTTGGATATTCACTGATTTGCTGTTTCATAGACAGCACCCACAAAGACACTTTAGTTAGGTTTCAGTTATACTTTTAGTGTGTGTCCATAGGACAACAAGGTCTTAGAGATTCCTTGTTTAAAATTTTATGAAGTAACTCTAAGGTTTTGCTTTGTTTATAAATGTTACATGCATAAACACCATACTGAAATTTCCCATTATGAAAGTGGATTTTTTATTATTCCTAAATTCTATCAATTTTTGTTATGTATATTGAATGACATTTTTAGAACATACAATTGTTGTTATCTTATTGAATTGAATATTTTGTCATTATGTAATTAAACTCTCTTATCCTAACCATGCTTTTTTATATCTTTGGGTCATAATGATATAAATACGATATATCAGATTTCTTTTGTCAGCAATGATATAATAAGTTGATTTCCTCTTATGACATGCTGATTTCCACACTTTGTATCTATTTCTGTACCAGGGATTGAACCCAGGGGTGCTCTATCACTGAGCTACATCCTCCTGCCCATTTATTTATTTATTTATTTATTTTATTTCATTTTGAGAAAGGATCTCACTAAATTAATTAGGGTCTCTAAGTTTCTGAGGCTGGCCTTGAACTTGCAATCTTCCTGCCTCGGCCTCCTGAGTCACTTGGATCATAGGCATATTTCCACACTTTTGTTCTCAAAATTTTTGTCTTTTTTGATAAGTAGTTTCCTCGAAAAACAATATATATGACTGATTCATATCAATGTTATTGTTTTTACTGTTATAATTATTAATGTCCACAACTTTGACCCCTGTCTTTTAAATGATCAGTTTAGAAATTTTTTCCAAATATTAAAATATTTAGATTTGTTTCTACCATACTAGATTTTTTAATTTATTTTGACTCGATTAATGTGTTAAATGTCAATCCTTTATTACTAAACACATACACACACATGCACACAAAAACAAAGGAGCACAAAAATCTCTACCGAATATTCATCTCTTCTCTCTAATAAGAGAAACACAGTAGATGTTCTCACATTCTTGATCTGTCAGAAAATCATTCCTGGCATATGTTGTTATTTTGTTTTCCTTGAATTCTTTTTCCCTTTCTCTTTGTTAATGGTTATGTTTTTTAAGCAACAAAAATTTTTATCAAGGAATTTGAACAATTTTAATTTACATATCACTTGCAACATCTCCTTTGTTTTTCTTATTGTTTTTCACCAACAAAGTTTTTAAAATGAGTCTTGTTGCAAATATTTTGATGACTACATGCCTTAAGTTTTGAGGATTAACATTTCATGTTCCCTATTAGTCATATATATATACACGCACACATATATATCTTTGTTATTGTTATATAATTTACATATTTGTTATTGCTCTCCTAAGATTTAATTTTGTTTTGTATTTTATATTTGTTTTGCTTTATTTTATTTCACTCTGAGAAGTTTGTCAGTCTGGTTTTGCAACTCAATAGTTCATTTTGTATGCATATTTATTCAAGTATTGGTGTCTTGTATCATATTTTCATTTCAATAATTATGTTACTCATGACTAAAATGTCTACTTGTTTATAATTTTTATGTCACTAAAATTTCTTCTTATAATTCTCTATATATATACCTATACACACACATGTGTATATGTTACACTTATGTATATACACGTGTGTGTGTGTTACACTCATGAATTTAACATAAACATTTGAAATGACATATGCAATATAATATTTATTTCCTCTGGGGTACTTGTAATTCAATTATTTTTTAAAAGTATTTGTACTTTTCAGATTCTTTTTTTGTCTCTGGTACTTGAGTAAATATAACTGGAAATGCACAACACATATCAAAGGCTGACCATACTGCAGTCTATTTCACTTATCATCCCCACACCCTTTCTTAAACAGTAAACTGAAAGAGAAGCATGGGTGGGTCTGTTGAGTAAGGAGAACAAAGAAATACTAAATGTTTTCAATCACTCCAGTTTTATTCTTTTAAGGCAGTGCCTTGGCATTAGAACCTGAAGGAAAAACAGTATTTGGAGGAGGAGTGCCCTAGCTCAGCAGTTGGCGAGAAAAAAAGAAATCCCGTAGGACAAACACAACCCAGATGTGACCTAGTTTTAACAGGTGCTTCAATAACAATAGTTCACACATTTTGAGGGATTATTAAAAGATTAAGAATTGTATGTAAGAAAGACCTGTATGGACTCCAACATGTTAAGTATTTACTGTTTGGACCTTTACAGAAAAAGTTTCCTCAACAATGTCCTAGATAATAACCAAATAGGCCTGAGAATCTGAAGAAGTGAATGTTTAAGGCTAAACTTCCAGGAGCAGGGCTTTTGCATTGTTTACCCATGTGGACATTTGAACTAAGGTATGGAACTTTTTCACAGAACTCCATAATGAAAATGTAGTTATTGATTAACCCGAAGTAATGGCAGGAGAAATCGAAGAACAAAACTCAGATTTTTCTAATATATTCAGCTCTGTACTCTCCATATAGATACACAAAGTCCCACAGTCCCATGAATTTGAAATGGCTTCCATTTCCCCAGGAAGTTTTTTTATAGTCAATATTTATTTTCCTAAGAAAAATCCTACAGGCATTTTATTTATTTCTTCTGAGTTTCACTTGGATTGAAACCGCAGCTCACGTTAATTCACTGTCTTGGGAGGAATTGTGAGGAATTGTGTTAAGAATGATAAAGACGCTTTTTTAAAAAATTTGCTGAATCTTTCCACGCTTTCTTTAATTTACTACAATATTAAAGATAATTCAAAGAGGTGATTTGCTCTCAATGTAGATATAATTTCCATCTTGTTACTGGGTAAAACAAAGGAGGATGAAAAACATCTTGGTATCTCAAGTCTGCCTAGTTGAGATCTATCATTCTTTCAATTTGTGAATTTGGGCATTACTTAAACAATTATCTATAAAATGTGAGCAATGACTAATTAACCCACAAGATTGTCATTAGGAGCAAATAAATTAATATTTGTAAGATGCTTAAAACCATGCTTATTGTATTACAAGTGATATTAAAGTATTTACTAAATAAGCACACTAAGGAAAATATAAACAAATTATAATTATAAATCTATTATAACAATATAACATTGCATATGCTTTCAGTGAATTTGCAACTCAATATACTATTTTTGTGTGTGTGGTGCTGGGGATTGAACCCACGGCCTTGTACATTCGAGGCAAGCACTCTACTAACTGAGCTATATCCCCAGCCCTCAATATATTCTTAGTGCTATGTAATACTGTACTTCCAGTGTTTCAATAAAGCTATTTACATTTTCATGATGTAAATATTTACAGTCCATCTACTCTTTTATTCTTTCTTCTCTGATTATTCAAATCTGACTTCTGATTTACATATGTGAACTTTTGTACATCACTCTGAATTTAAGATTATATCTTTTGATGGTTAATTTTGTTAATTTGACTGGCCTTGGAGAGCTCAGACTAAGATTATTTCTAGGTTCCCAGATTAGGATTATGAGAGTAATTCTGAGTGATATTAGCATTGGGATTGCTGAAATCAGTGAAGTAGAGTAGCCTTCTCAAAATGGTTTATCATTATTCAATCCATTGAGGGGAAAAGTATAACAAAAGGAAGAAGAAAGAGGAAGAATTAGTTCTTCTTTTTCCTGTTTCATTGATTGATCTGGAACATATCTTCTCATCTTTTCCAGCCCTCTGACTGGAATTAAGACATGGGCTTAAGGTATTAGACATGAAATGATTTGCACCACCAATTTACCTGTATCTCCAGCTTTTAAATGATAGGCCATAAATTTTACTTCCAGTCTCTTGAAACAATTCATAATTTTTGTCTCTTTCTAAATAGATGTGTGCATGCACATGTGCATAAATATGAATATATGAATATATACATATGTGTGGTGTGCATGCATCATTGTTTTTTGTGTGAGTCTCTGTGTACCTATACATATACACATGTATATAAGCATACGCATATACAGGCATATATATCTTATTGGTTTTATTTCTCTGGGAAACCCTAACTAATACAGAATCATTTCACATATAGAGTGTTTCTAGAGGGACAGACTTTTTAAGGATAAGTTTTCTGCACCAATTTTGTGGTTTCTGGAATAGATTTTCTAATCTTATTATATTTCATAGGTGCTAAAGGCTATTTCCAATAGTAAAGACATCAGTGAGAGTTCATGCTTTGAACTGTTTATGAAAACACCCTTAAACAACCACTGGTAAGAATCAAGAAACTGGCAGCTCTGTATATGACACTTTCAAGTATATTGCAAAAACAAACAAAATCATGCTAGAGTTAGGGCATCAGTTAGTTAAAAATCAACATAAGAAGGAGGAGGAAAGTATAAGGGAGACCTGGACTGGGAACTGACCCAGAGTACTGGATACCCATCATGCACTGATACCATCTTGTAAAGAGGCAAATTATATAATAATATAAATACACACTTCCCTAGTGTAGGATGGTCTATGGAAAAGGTCAGCTTGAGAAAGTGGACAGGCTACTCAAAACCACCTAACATCCTTGCTTTGAATGTGGCATATGTATCCACAGAGCTTCGCTGAGAGTCATTTGACCACTATATGACATTTCACCAGTGGTGCCAGGTCAGAAAGGTCAAAATGATCAGAATGCCCAGGTACATACCCTCAGGTCTCACATAGCACAGACTTATGACTTCCCCCAATGGGGCAGCAACTGTGCAAGTTCTGGACTGAAAAGGCAATGCTCCCTGTGGCACCAAACTTTCTGGCTATGCTGATTTCATCCACTGCACAAACACAAGTCCCAGACCCTAATTGTTTGGGGATATGTTGGTTTCTTACTAATTTGCCCACCTTGTTCTCTGGGGTATACCTTGGCTTTCTTTCACTTTCTTTCCCTATGCAGCAAACCTGTTTTCAATTCTATCCATCTCATGTAATTTTTTCCCTTGAAAGAGTTGCGCTTTAATCTTAGCTACCATGTCCAAGAACCAAGGTTGACTGTGTTATTTACCTTGTTCCTCATGTAGCATTAATTGATTGTTCCCTATGTTCTTGGACAAAGTGGTAATGGAAAAGAAAGAGCTAAGGAGTAAGTGGAAGAAATAAATAAAAAATAAAAAGAAAGAAGGGAATAAATAAAGAAGCAAAGAAAGAAAGGGAGAGAGTGAGTGAGTGAGTGTGTGAGTGATGAGCTCAGGGATGTGAATTCCTGATTCCAGCTTCATATAAATTACCTAAGAGCTTCTGTGTATGCCCTTGAGGAGAATCTGATCCCATAGTCACAGGACTAAAATTGCTGAAAATAAAACAGAGAATATCATTTGATGACTGGTTTAATTACAACGTGAGTTAAATTCCCAGCCTCACAGGGTTTCTGCTGCTAAAGTAGGGGCAATACAGAAAGGAAATCCTTTAATTTGGGATAAGGATGTATGGAAATTGCTGATGAATTTTGGAATATTGATCCCCTAAATTCCAATAAGTCTTCTTTTCCTACAGAAGGGAGTATACCCATTATAAATAGAAAGGGTTTTCTCATCACTAGCACAATTGACATCACCATTCCCAACAGAAATGGCCTCCCCAATCCTAGAGGAAGTTGTCTTCCCTCCTGTATTGCTGTCAACTTTTCCATTTTAATTTAAAGAAATTAACCCAGTATTGCCTGAGGAAAATGTAATGATCTCCCCTGAGAAATGATCTCCCTGAAGACAGTGACTGTGAAAGACAATACTGATTACCCTTCCTTGCTTTCGAAACTATTAGACTCAAGTTTTATCAGGTCTCTAAATGTGACAAACAATCAATGCCCATGAGAAGTTATATTACATTACAAAAGAACTTCCTGAGTTTTCTAATTTATACAGATAGACATTCAGGGAAAATATATGGGAATGAATACTAACAGTGTGGGATAATGGAGGAAGAAACATAATGTTTCATTATGTTAAAATTATTGAGATGGGTGCAATAAAATAAATCCTGCACTTAATGTTGTAGCTCTGTAATTTGAAAGGACTTTAACAACTTGTTTGGTTGAAGAGTGAAACAAATTAAAATGTGGTGCACCATGAGCATATTAGAAATGCCAGGTGTCTTGATTTAATTTAGAGTTAGGCATTGAAATACAGAAATTGAAATGTTATAATTTGCCATTTAAGATCTATTCACCCCACTGGAAGTGTTCAAAAGGCATACCTTTCACTAATATGGAAAGGAATACATTTTAAAGGGGACTTTTTGCATTTATGAAGAACTCTTTTATCACTCTACTCTGATTGCCAGAAATCACAGTGCACAATTGGCACAGGGCACAATTGAACCAGTCACTAAATTGGGAAACCTAAGTGCATTGGGAGTACTTGGATCCTGGGTTGACACTTTACTACCAAAGGCAAAGTAGGTGTGGTTACCAAAATAGGAATCCAGGGTCAAGGCATCAATCAGAATAATCTGACTCATGTAGACCTCTGATGTTGACTGATTGATAATGGTGTTTCTAGAAGTAAAATAGGAAGCCTACTAAATTTCCACTTGAGCTGTATAAACAGAAAAATAATAAGTCAAGTCAATGCAAGTCTAACTTGAATTATAAAAATGGTATCAAGTTTTCTCAACTGGAAAACCATATGCAACAGAATGAAATTAAACCCCTATCTCTCACCCTACACAAAACTCAACTCAAAACGAATCAAGGACCTTAGAATCAGACCAGAGACCCTGCATCTTATAGAAGAAAAAGTAGGTCCAAATCTTCAACTTGTTGACTTAGGATCAGACTTCCTTAACAGGACTCCAATAGCACAAGAAATAAAAGCAAGAATCAACAACTGGGATAGATTCAAACTAAAAAGCTTTCACTTAGCAAAGGAAACTATCAGCAATGCGAAGAGAGAGCCTACAGAATGGGAGAATATCTTTGCCAACCATACTTCAGATAGAGCGCTAATTTCCAGAATCTATAAAGAACTCAAAAAACTCTACACCAAGAATACAAATAATCCAATCAACAAATGGGCTAAGGAAATGAACAGACACTTCACAGAAGAAGATGTACAAGTAATCAACAGATACATGAAAAAATGTTCAACATCCCTAGTAATAAGGGAAATGCAAATCAAAACTACCCTAAGATTTCATCTCACCCCAATTAGAATGGCTGTTATCAAGAACACAAGCAACAATAGGTGTTGGCGAGGATGTGGTGAAAAAGGAACACTCATACATTGCTGGTGGGGTTGCAAATTAGTGCAGCCACTCTGGAAAGCAGTATGGAGATTCCTCAGAAAGCTTGGAATGGAAACACCTTTTGACCCAGCTATCCCACTCCTTGGCCTATACCCAAAGGACTTAAAATCAGCATACTACAGAGATACAGCCACATCAATGTTCATTGCTGCTCAATTCACCATAGCCAGATTGTGGAACCAACCTAGATGCCCTTCAGTTGATGAATGGATAAAGAAACTGTGGCATATATATACAATGGAATATTACTCCGCAATGAAGAATGATAAAACTATGGCATTTGCAGGCAAATGGATGAAATTGGAGAATATCATGCTAAGTGAGATAAGCCAATCTCAAAAAACTAAAGGACAAATGATCTCGCTGATAAGCAGATGAAGACATATAATGGGGGGTGGGAGGGGTTAGCATTAGGTTTAGGGTTAGGTTTAGGGTTAGGGATAAGGAGTGTGGTAAGAATGAAGGAAATAAGGACTGTATAGAGGGAAAAGAGGGGTGGGAGGGGTGGGGGGGAAGGGAAAAAAATAATGAATCAAACATCATTGCCCTATGTAAACGTATGATTACACAAATGGTATGCCTTGACTCCATGTACAAATAGAGAAACAACATGTATCCCATTTGTATACAATAATAATAAAAAAAGGTATCATTTTCTCAATAGTGTCTCATATTTGCATCACTATACAGACACAAAACAACATAAATGAGGAGAACATCATGTCCCCTTGAGGAAGTACCTTGGTACACTATAGTAAATTTATATCATTATTTTTTTTAATCTTCCTGAAACGAAGCTAAACAGAAATCATTAAACCTTTAGGAGAATACTGGGTACTAACTCAAAACTAATTCTAGGACTTCAAAATTGTCAGTAAGGCCCAACATTCAGAGCTGATGGTGGCCAAAGGATCAATGGAGTTTGCAGTGGGTGATCCATCCCACAGAGGGTTTACTGGGTCTCCAATCCCATTCTGCAATTATTTCCAAAGTTCTGGAATATATTATTGGAATAGACATACATAACTACAGACTGAACTCCTACATTTGTTCCCTGACTGTGAAGTAAGCAGTATTATAGTATGAAAGATTGAGTGAAGTACATTGGAAATTTACCTAGGATAATAGTAAATCAAAGCAATACTGCATGCCCGAATAAGTTGCAGAGGTTATTGCCACTCTCAAGAATTTGAAGAATTCAGAGATGGTGATTTGCACATTATTTCCATTAATCATTCCTACTTGGTCTGCAGATGATAGATGGATATAAGGGAATGACACTGGATTATCTTAAGCTTAACGGGGGAAGGACTACAATAGATGCCATTATATGTAGTTTGAATACTTGAGCAAATTAACACATCCCTTGGTGTCTAGTATGAAACTGGAAAATGCTTTCTCTCCAAATATGTGCATATGGTCTTAAATGCTGGCAATGCCAGCAAAAGAACTTCACTGTCTATATCAAGGGTAGATAAATTTTCCAGCCATGTCATAAATTAGCTTACATAAAACTTGAGAGAACTTCCTTCAACAAGATGTCACACTAGTTAATTAAATTAATGACAGTATGATTGGATCAATGCAGTAAGAAAACCAATATCTTGAACTACTTTATAAAATATTTTCATGTCAAAGGATGGGATATGAATTCATGGCCTTCTATCTCAGTGAGATATCTTGACATCCAATGGTGTGGAGCGTTTCAAGATATTTCTTCTAAAGTAAAAGGTAAGTTGTTTCATCTAGCCCTTTCTACAACTAAGACATAGATACAACTACTAGAGGGCTTCTTTGTATTTTGGAAGCACCATATTTCTCAACTGGGTATTTTATTTCAACCCATTCACTAGAAAAGTGGCCAATTTTGAATAGGGCTCAAAGTAAGATAAACATCTTCAATAAGTTTAGGCTCAAGTATAAGATTGTACCATTTGGATCATTTAATCCAGCAGATCCAATGAAACTCTAAGTATCAGTTGGCAGATTTGGATGCTATTTCAAGTCTTTTCCAGGCCATTATATGTAAATTGCAATGTAAGTCTTAAAATTTTGGAGCAAAGCATGGCTACTCTCTGCAGATAACTACTCACCTTTCAAAAAAAACCACTTGGACTGATACTGAGCTTAACAGTACTAAGTACTGTTAAGCATAACTAAGGCAATGAAATCATGATACAACCTGATGCACTTAATATGAACTAGGTGTTATCTTAACTGCCAAGACATACCATAGTATATGTAGAGCAGCACTCTTATCAAACAGAAGTGACATATACATGATGAAGCCTATGAAGACCCTAAAAATCCAAGTAAGTTACCTTAAACCTGGTGCAAATTCCCATTGTCCTCTCTCCTGCTACACTTCCTCCTCTATCCCAGCATATGCCCATTGCTGAATGAGGATTATTTATGATTAGTTGAAAGAGGAAGAGAAATCTATATGCTGATTTACTGGTGATACAGCAAAACATTCAGGCATTATCCTAAAGAGGACAGCTGCATCTCTTCAGCCATATTAAAAGACATTCCTGAAGGACAGCATGTGTCAAAGGGGAAATCCTCTGAGAAATTTAGCAAAACACCTTGTTCTTCATTTTTCTCTGAATGAGAAATTGCCAGAAGTAAATTTTATACTGATTCATGGACTGTGGCAAATAGTTTGGATGCTTGGCTAGTGACTTGGAAGTAACATGATTATAAAAAAGATAACAAAGGTGTTTGGGGAAGAGGTATGTGATTATAACTGCCTGAATGAGCAAAATACATGAAGATATTTGTGTTCCAGATGAATGATCACTAAAAGATTATCTAAATTCTGTAGAACTTTAATATGAAGTGAATAGGATAATTCATTCTATGAATGCCAATAAGCCTTTCTTTCCACACACCCCTGCCATTACCCAATGGATGCATGAACAAAATAGTAGGTATGAATATATGCTCAACAATATGGAATTCCACTCACCAAGACTGATCTCTCTATAGTAACCACTGAACATCATATCTGTCTGTAAAAGAGACTAACTCTGAACCTTCAACAGGTTATCCTTCCCTGGGGTCTCTAGCCAGTTACCTGGTGGCAAGTTGGTTATATTGTACTGTTTTCATCCTGGAAGAGTCAGTGTTTGTTTTGCTTTGTTTTGATTTTAATAGAACAGACAGTTGCTCTTAAAATAAATTTTCCTTCCTTGTACACAGTGCTTCAGACAAAACTACTATCAGTTTAACTATAGAATGCTTTAGTCACTATCGAGATGATCCATAAAGGATCGCATCAAAACTGGAAACTCACTAGACAGAAAGAGAAGTGTATCAATGATCCCTGCTTATGGAATTTATTGGTCTACATACTCCCCACCATCTCGAAGAAGTTGCCTTGATAAGGTGGTTGAAATGGCCTTTTAAGACTTGGTTATAGCAATAGATAGGTGGCAATATCTTGCACGACTGGGATAAGATTGGCCAAAAAGTTGTGTATGATTGAAATCAATGCAGGGTATGATGGTATTTCTCTTACTGTCAAAATTCATAAGTCCAGGAATAAAGAAGTGAAAATAAGTCTGACATCACTCACCATCATCACTAGTGACCTGCTAGCAAATTTTTTCCTTACTGTTTCCGTAAATTTTTCTGTTTTTCTTCCCCCACCCCTCCCCTAATTTTCCTCTACATAATCCAACATTCCTCCATTCTTCCCTTACCACTCACTCATTATGTATCAGCAACTACTTATCAGAGAAAATATTTGACCTTTGGTTTTTTGAGATTGGCTTATTTCACTTAGTATGATGTTCTCCAACTCCATTCATTTACATATACACATTCCATCATACATATACACCACATTTTCTTTATCAATTCATCTGATGAAGAATACCTAGTTTGGTTCCATAATTTTGCTATTGTGAGTTGAGCTGCTATAAACACAGATGTGGCTTTGCCACTGTAGTATGCTGATTTTAAGTCCTTTGGGTATAGGCCAAGGAGTGGATAGCTGGGTCAAATAGTGGTTCCATTCCAAGCTTTCTGAGGAATCTCCATACTGCTTTCCAGAGTGGCTGCACTAATTTGCAGCCCCACCAGCAATGTATGAGTGTACCTTTTTCCCTACATCCTCGCCAACACCTATTGTTGCTTGTGTTCTTGATAATAGTCATTCTAATTGGAGTGAAAAGAAATCTTAGAGCAATTTTGATTTGCATTTCTATTATTACTAGAGATGTTGAACTTTTTTTCATATGTTTGTTTATCAATTGTATATCTTTTTCTGTAAAGTGTCTGTTCAGTTCCTTAGCCCATTCATTGATTGAGGTATTTGCATTTTTGGTATTACATTTTTTGAGTTCTTTATAAATACTGGAGATTAGTGCTGTATCTGAGGTGTGTGTGGTAAAGATTTTCTCCCAATCTCTAGGCTCTCTCTTCAAATTATTGATTATTTCCTTTGCAGAAAAAAAGCTTTATGGTTTGAATCCATCCCATTTATTGATTCTTGCTTTTATTTCTTGCCCTTTGGGAATCTTATTAAGGAAGTCTGGTCCTAAGCTGAAATGATAAAGACTTGAGCCTACTTATTCTTCTATTTGGTGCGGGGTCTCTGGTTCAATTCCTAGGTCCTTGACCCATTTTGAGTTGAGTTTTGCGCAGGGTGAGAGATAGGGATTTAATTTCATTTTACAGCATATGGATTTCCAGTTTTTCCAGCACCATTTGTTGAACAGGCTATCTTTTCTCCATTGTATGTTTTTGGCACCTTTGCCTAGTATGAGATAACTGTATTTATGTGGGTTTGTCTCTGTGTCTTCTATTCTGCACCATTGGTCTACCTGTCTATTTTCATGCCAATACCATGCTGTTTTCATTATTTTGTTCTGTAGTATAGTTTAAGTTGTTATTCTGATACCACCTGCTTCACCCTTCTTGCTAAGGAGTGTTTTGGCTATTCTGGGTCTCTTATTCTTCCCAACGAATTTCATGATTGCTTTCTCTGTTTCTATGAGAAACGTCATTGGGATTTTAATTGGAATGGCCTTGAATCTGTATAGCACCTTTGGAAGTATGACCATTTTGACAATATTAATTCTTCCTATCCAAGAACATGGGAGATCTTTCCATCTTCTAAGGTTTTCTTTAATTTCTTTCTTTAGTGTTCTGTAGTTTTCCTTATAGAGGTCTTTCACCTCTTTCGTTACATTGATTACCAAGTTTTCTTTTCTTTTTTTTTTTTTTGGTTGGGGCTTTTGTGAATGGGGTAGTTTTCCTAATTTCTCTTTTAGAGTATTCATCACTTATGAATAGAAATGCATCAGATTTATGAGTGTTGATTTTAAATCCTGTTACTTTGCTGAAATCATTTATGAATTTTAGATATTTTCTGATGGAATTTTTTGGACCTTCTAAATATAAAATCATGTCATTGGCAAATAGTGATTGTTTCAGTTCTTCTTTTCCTATTTGTATCCCTTTAGTTTCTTTGGTCTATCTATTTGATCTGGCTAGAGTTGAAAGAATAATGTTGAATAGAAGTGGCAAAAGAGGGCATTCCTGTCTTGTTCCAGTTTTTAAAGGAAATGTTTTCAGTTTTTCTCCATTTAGAATGATGTTGGCCTTGGACTTAGCATAGATAGCCTTTAGAATGTTGAGGTATGTTCCTACTATCCCTATGTTTTCTAGTGTTTTGAGCATGAAAGACTACTGTATTTTATGAAATGATTTTTCTGCATTTATTGAAATAATCATATGACTTTTAACTTTAAGTCCATTGATGTGATGAATTGCTTTTATTGATTCCCAGATGTTGAACAAATGTTGAATCTTTGAGATGAACTCCAATTGATCAAGGTGCTCTATCTTTTTAATATGTTTTGGTAAGCAACTTGCCAGAATTTTGTTAAGAATTTTTGCATCTATGTTTATCAGGGATATTGGTCTGAAGTTTTCTTTCCTTGATGAGTCTTTCTCAGGTTTTGGTATCAGAGTGATACTAGTCTTATAGAATGAGTTTGGAAGGGTTCCTTCCTTTTCTATTTCACTGAATAAGTTGAAGAGTATGGGTATTAGTTATTCTTTAGTTCTTGTAGAACTGTGCTGAGAATCCTTTTGGTCTGGGGCTTTTTGTGGTTGGTTGGTTTTAATGGCTTCTTCTATTTCATTGCTTGAGATTGATCTGTTTAAATTGTGTATGTCCTCCTGATTCAGTTTGGGTGGATCATATGTTTCTAAAAATTTGTGGATGTCTTTGAGATTTTTATTTTGTTGGAGTATAGATTTTCAAAATAGATTCTAATTATGTTTTGTATTTCAATAGTGTCTGTCATGATATTTACTTTTTCATCATGAATTTTAGTAATTGGAGTTTTATCTCTCTTTCTCTTTGTTAGTATGGCTAAGGGTTTATCAATTTTTTTTTCAAAGAACCAACTTTTTGTTTTGATAATTTTTTGAATTGCTTGTTTTGTTTCAATTTCATTGATTTCAGCTCTGATTTTAGTTATTTCCTGTCTTCTACTACTTTTGGTATTGATCTGTTCTTCTTTTTCTAGGGCTTTGAGATGCAGTATTAGGTCATTTATTTGTTGACTTTTTATTCTTTTGATGTATGAGCTCAATGCAATGAATTTTTCTCTTAGTACTGCTTTCATAATGTCACAGAGATGTTGATATGTTGTATAGTTGCTCTCATTTACCTTTAAGAATTTTTTTTTAATCTCCTCCCTGATGTCTTCTGTTTTCCATGCTTCATTCAATAGCATATTATTTACTCTTCAGTTTTTGAAGTAGTTTTTAATTTTTATTTTATCACTGATTTATAATTTCTTCCCATTATGATCTGATAGAATGCAAAGTAGTGTCTCTATTTTTTTGCATTTGCTAAGAGTTGCTTCGTGGCATAACATATGGACTGTTTTAGTGAAGGATCAATGTGCTGCTGAGAAAGAAGTGTATTCGTTCATTGTTGGGTGCAATATTCTATATATGTCGGTTAAGTTTAATTTATTGATTATGTTATTGAATTCTATGGTTTCTTTGTTCAGTTTTTGTTTGGAAGATCTATCCAGTGATGAGAGAAGCATGTTTAAGTCACCCAGTATTATTGTGTTGTAGGCCATTTGATGCTTGAAATTGAGAAGGATTTGTTTGATGTATATAGATGTTTCATTGTTTGTGTAAATATTTATGATTGTTATGTCTTGTTTATTTATGATTCCCTTAAGTGGTTATGAAATGTCCTTCCTTATTCCATCCCACTAACTTTGGCTCGAAGTTCACTTTTTCTGATATGAGGATGGAAATCCCTGCTTTTTTACTGTGTCTATGTGTGCGATATATTTTTTCCCATCCTTTAACCTTTAGTCTGTGGATGTCTTTTCCTATGAGATGAGTCTCTTGAAGGCATCATGTTGTTGGGCTTTTTTTCTTAATCCAATCTGCTAGTGTATGTCTTTTCCTTAATGAGATTAGGTCATTAAAATTCAAGGTTATTATTGAGATATGATTTGTATTCCTGGTCCTTTGGTTTATTTTTGGTTTGTAATTTGATTCGGTTTCTCCTTTGATTTACTTTTTCTTTAGTGTAGTTCCTCCCTTTGCTGACTTTCATTGTTGTTTTTCATTTTCTCCTTATGAAATATTTTGCCAAGAATGTTCTATAGTGCGGGCTTTCTATTTGTAAATCCTTTTAAAGTTTATCATGGAAGAATTTTATTTCATCTTTAAATCTGAAGGTTAGTTTTGCTGGGTATAATATTTTTGGTTCACATCCATGTTCTTTCAGAACTTGAAATATTTTCTTCCAGGCCCACCTAGCTTTTAGGGTCTGGGCTGAGAAATCTGCTGATATCCATATTCGTTTACCCCTGTATGTAATCTGATACTTTTCTCTCACAGCCTTTAAAATTCTTTATTTTGTATGGTGGACATTTTCATTATAATGTGTCTTGATGTAAATCTGTTATAATTTTGTACATTTGGTGTCCTGTAAGCCTCTTGTACTTGATTTTTTATTTCATTCTTCAGGTTTGGGAAATTTTTTGATATTATTTCATTGAGTATGTTGTTCATTCCTTTTTTTTTTTTTTTTTTGTATCTCTGTACCTTTCTCAATCCCTATAAATTTGGCCTTTTCATATTATCCCATAATTCTCACAGGTTCTCTTCATGATTTCTTACCATCTTGTCTGTGTGGTCAACTTTATTTTCAAGATTAAATATTTTTTCTTCATTACCAGAGGTTCTGTCTTCCAAGTGATCTAGTCTGTTGGTGATGCTTTCTATTGAGTTTTTAATTTGTTTTATTTTTTCCTTCATTTCAAGGATTTCTGTTTGTTTTTTTCAGAATCTCTATCTCTTTATTTAAATGATCTTTTGCTTCCTGTTTTTGCTTTTTTAATGTTTACTGAACTGATCCTCTTGCCTGCATTTGCTCTCTTATATCATCCTTTACTTTTTAGATCATTTTAATTATGTACATTCTGAACTCCTTTTCTTACATTTTTCTCCCAAGCTATCAATGAATTTTATTAATATAGCATCTTGGTTTGTTTGGGGCACTTTCTCCCTTTGTTTTTTCAAGTTGTATGTGTATCTTCTTCTGTAGCAGTGCAGATATGAAATATTAGTTTCCCTTCTATGCTTTGTAGTGTCCCTGCTGGCTTCCAATACCTCACATTTAAGGGGGAGATCAATATTAACAGCACCTAATACAAACAATATGCAGCCTTAAACCAAATAGCCCCTATTAAGACATTAACAGTATTATCATAATAAACAGAGATGATGAATTTGATTATTATCTACAGCATAAATAATATGTTTGCAATAACGTCTACTGTGGGAAGCCATCCATGGCAAGCAAATAAAATCAGGTTTGGCGAGCTATGAGACATGGAAATCTGACTCACAGGAACTGGAAATCATTAAGAGATTCTATCAGATTGCTGGAGTATGTGGTATCTGTGCAGAGTGGGTCCCCACTTGGAATTTGCTGGTCCTGCTGGGATAACCCACTAGAGCAAATGGCTTCCTTAACTCCACCTCATCCTGTTCCTCACAGAAGCAGCTCCTTCTGGTCCCCTTTTTACATGTACAACAATAAATAAAGTGAAGGTAGGCGCCTCCATTTTTATGAAAGCCAGATCTGACATGGCTCATCATGTGTGTATACATGATGGTGGAAGGAAACAATCAAGACCATGAAAAGAGAGCCTACAGAAGGGGAGAACGTCTTTACCACCTGCGCCTCAGATAGGACATTAACTCTCAGGACATAAAAAGAACCACAACGCCCCCCCAAATAATCCAATAAATAAATGGGCAAAGGAATTATACAGACCCTTCTCAAAAAATGAAATATGATTAGTCAACAAATATATGAAAAAGTGTTCAACATATTTAGCAATTAGTAAAATGCAAATTAAAACTACAGTGAGATTCCTTCTCACTCCAGTCAGAATAGCAGCTATCAAAAATACAAGTAAGGGGCTGGGGAGATAGCTCAGACAGTACAGTGCTTGCCTTGCAAGCACAAGGCCCTGGGTTCGATCCCCAGAACCACAAAAAAAAAAACACAAGTAACAAGAATTGATGGCAAGGATGTGGGGAAATTTTACACCCATACATTGTTGATAGGACTGCAAATTAGAGCAATCACTCTGGAAAGCAATACGAAGATTCTTTAAAAAACTAGATATGAAAATACCATTTGACCAACTATTTCACTCCTCAGCATTTATCCAAAGAAGTTAAAGTCTGCCTTTTTTTGAAAGAAGAAAGAAAATTTTAAATTGTATGCAGGGTATTTTTATCATGGTAAACAGAATCATGATCTTGGTATTGTCCGTATTTGAAAATTAAGTATGGTTTAAAAACATGTGTATGGGTGCCATGTGGACAAGCACTGGACTTGTCGTGATTAATTTTGCACCAATTTGACTGGAAATAGGGAATCCAAAATAAATATTATTTACAGGTATATCTGTCAAAGTATCTCTGGATGAAATTAGCATTTAAATTGTCGATTTGAAAACTGATTGCCCGCTCTGTTGTGGGTAGTCATTATCCTATCTGTTGAGGGATTAAATAAAATAACATAGGGAGGAAGGAGTAATTCACCTTTTTATCCCAGTCTCTCTGACTGGGACATCTCTTCTCATTTGTTCCATCCTTCACATGGATTTTACCCCATCAACTTTTCTATTTCTCAGAATTTTGAACTCCAACAGAATTATCATATCACCTTTCCTTGGGATCCAGATTGCTGTTGGTAGATTGTAGGAATTTGAAGCCTCCACATTGTTAGCCAATTCTTCATATTAATTCTTCTGATATATCTGCCAATAAGAAAGTCAAAAAGATCTATAGATAGATTTATCCCATTGATGCTTTTTCCCTATAGAACCATAAGAAATATCTCATTTTTTCAGTATATTCTGCATGTTTTTTAATTTGTTCTAATTAGTTATACATGACAGTAGAAGGCATTTAGTTATCTTCTATTTTTAAATACACAAAATACATTATTTTATGACTTCAGTAGAAATCATGTTACCATAAGAACATCTTTTACTGAAGTTTGGAATATCACAAGTGAAAACAAAATGTCTTATCATACCTTAGAAATAATATTGAATTTAATTGGTAATAATAGTTCTTGAAATAAGTGTCAAAGTCACAGAACTATTTTCACAAGTCTATATATGCTTCTTGTGATTTGTGCTAAAGTGAAAGTAAATTTTCAAGCCACACTACAATCTCAGCATAATATCATTGTGTGATTTTAACTTTGTCATAATTGCATTCTATGCCCATAGCAATTCATGTGTAGATATACACGTACAGTAGGTAGTACAGTGAAACAGACATTATTACATCATGTACTTATATGACTGCATGACCAATGTGATCCTACAATATGTACAATTAGAAAAATGAGAATTTACACTCCATTTATGTATGATTTATCAAAATGTATAAATGTATTCTACTGTGATGTACAACTAATTAGAACAGATTTTAAAAACAGTAAAAATGATATCCAGACAACTATGTGTTCTGTCAGAATTTCTAGCAGTTTATTATAATGTCTAATGCTTATTATTCCATAAAGCATGTGCATATTTGGATTACTCCTTTAAAAACAAATATGATAAAATTATAAGCTTTTTAGCATATGCTTTTTAGCATATTCATATTTGAACACAAGAAGAAATGACCATTCAACAAGACATATAAAATTTATTTCCTGAGAGTGATTATTTCTATAAAGCACTTATTACTTCTTTGAAGAATATAGTCTTGGCATCATGAGAACTATTTTGATGTGAAATTAAATATAAGTAATTGTTTTAATTAATTTTGTGTTGTTACAACAGTATTCTTGAGGTTAGATACTTTACAAAAAATATGCATGTATTAGTTCACAGTTGTGGAGATCTGAGAGAATGGTGACAACATCTGATTAGCTCTGGTGAAGATCTCATCGTGGATAGCACAACATAGTTGAAGAAGGTATAATAGAGATCACATGGTGAGGGAGGATGCAAGAGATAGGGAAGGGCTAAGGCTCATTGTTTTTTAACAGTTCACTCTCAAGGAAACTGATTCACTCCTGTATCACCTGCATTAATCATGATATAATCACTTTCCACTAGGTCAGGCTATGCTATTAAAGTTATTTGCACCTTTCATTACCCTTACATTGGAACCAAACTTCTAAAACATTATGTTTTAGGGGTAAACCGCAGCAAAACTACAGCAATATTTACTTTTGAAAACTTTATGTGTTTGACTTACGTGGATTTAGCAGAAAGACTGCATTTTATGACAAATGATTTAGCACATCTTAAAATACAGAACAAGAGCAAAAACAACAAAGCCTAGCAATAAAACAGGTATTGATACTTCAGAATTTTGTTTTGGTAATCTTAAGAATTTGTCTTCTCAATTCTAAGTGTTTTATAAAGTACATGTTTTCCTCAAAGAAGTCTTTCATTTTTAGTTAATTCTTATGACAATTTATTGGATAAATCAGAACAGGAAGGACAAATTATTTTGCTTTATAAAATGCCATTCTGAATATACTTAACAAGAAAATTAAAAATTGTAGGTGGTACGTGACTACACGTTAAACAATAGATAAGTCTATGAAGTTAGTCATGCTCACTAGTATTTTGGGCTTTTTTCCTTACATACTAAATTTTTGTAAAGATTTTCAAAAGCAGAATATAAATTAGTAGCTGTGAAGCTATTTATTTCTAGTTTAGGAAATTAACAAAGACTAAAAAGAGTCTTTGTATTTAAAATTATTTGGACCTTAAATTATTTTACTATTGTACTTCATTTATTTTCCAGTTGTATAAATGTGAACCCATACTTAACCTCTCTGATCTTCATTCATGATCTCTGAAAGTCATTAATATTGTGTATATCATAAGATTATGAAGAGGATTAGAAAAAATATAATTCAAGTAACTAAATAAGTAATTAACATGCAATAAATGCTATCTATTATTTCTTCTAGAACAATAATAATGTGAACATAAAAGATGAAGAGTGGGAAATGAAAGAGAATAATATTACAAATATAAGTCTAGTGGTTACTCTGTGTGAAAAATTTACTATCAGAGTTGAGATTTCACATCTTTTATATGCTCTAAAAAGAATCATGTTCATATCAGATGTTACTAGTAACTTAAACCTATTATTCTACCATGCCCTGAAGTAGTACTTTTATTGATGAAGAGAGGGGAACTGTGAAACAACATTCAATGAGAGATTATTATATGATGGAAAATTCCTACCTAATAAACGATCTTTATTAGAAAAGGTGGAAATGGGTTTTGGGGTATGGGGTTGTTGTTCAGTTGTAGATAGAGTGTTTGCCTAGCATATGTGAGGCAGTGGGTTTGATCCTCAGCACCACATAAAAATAAATAAATAAAATAAAAGTGTTCTGTCCATCTGAAGCTTAAAAAATATTTAAAAAGAAAAAGTGATAGATTAATTCTAAAAATTACATGGATGCAAAGAAAGAATAAGATATTCTCAAGATGAAAAAAGTTGGGGACATTTTTAGTCAGAAATGAAGAATTAATTAAAAAGTAGATTCATTAAGACAGTGTGGGATTAACTGGAATAGACAAATAGATGAACAAATCAAATAAGAAAACTCAGAATAGACCAAGAATATACATGAATTTTATTTATATCAGAGCTAGCATTGTGGACCAGTACAAACTGCAATAGCTAAAAAGTGGCACTTCATAATTCAGCATCCATGTGGAAAATAAAGCAAAATTAGTTCTCCATCTAAAACCATATAAAACATTAATTTTCAAATTAAAGAATGACTTACATCCATAAAACTAAATTCCAAAGCTGTAAAGAAAAAAAAATCTTTATGTTCTGGTAGTGTAAAGATTTCATAAACAATACATAAAAATGGCTAATGACAAAACAAAATAAGTAAATTTGACCTTAAAACTAAAATACTATAAGAAAAAATGAAGAAGTATTTATTTGTAAAAAAATAATGGTTATTAGCATTACTACTAATAATATACATGTGTATTATTTTTCTAATAGACTTAGAATGTAACACCACCTTGTCTCATTGCATCTTTTTGCTGGGCCTACATTCTATTCTTCACAGTGCAACCAGAATAGTACTTTACATTATATGTCATATCATGTTGTACCTCAACCTAAACTGCAATTTCTACACACTTGAATCAAAATAATGCCAAAATCTTGCTCTTTGACCTCAAATTGTACTGCTATGCCTCTTATTTACTCTCTAGCCATACTGAATTTTTTATCTTCTCTGAAAATATTCAGCATACATTCTTTTCTTGAATTCCTCACTCCTTCTGATAACTAGAGTTTTTCCCATTAAATATGCTCATTAAATTACTTTATATGCTTTAGACCTGTAGTCATCCACAATTTCTCAACACACTTTAACCAGTGCATACTATTAAAATTCTACTCATTCCCTGTTCTGTCAGTCCTATCCATCTTACCACATTCCTTTTTTAAAAGAAAATTTGTTATTTTATGTATAGTCTATGGAAATTCCCTTGAATTTTCTTGCATTTTTTGTAGAAAGTATTTTTTTTAATTCATTGTACACAAATGGGGTACAACTTTTCACTTCTCTGGATGTACACAATGTAGAGTCACACCATTTGTATAATCATATATGTACATAGGGTAATAATGTTTTTCTTATTCCATTCTTTCCTTCCTGTGCCCCCTCCCCACCTCTCGATTCCCTCTACACAATCCAATATTCCTCCATTTTTCCCTTAGCCCCTCTCCCCCATTATGTATCATCATCCACTTATCAGAGAAAACATTAGGTCTTTGGTTTATTGGGATTGGCTTATTTTGCTTAGCATGATATTCTTTAACTCCATTCATTTACCTGCAAATCTCATAATTTTATTCTTCTTTTTGGTTGAATACTATTACATTGTATATGTATATACTACAGTTTCTTTATCCTTTCATCTTCTGAAGGGCAACTAGGTTGGTTCCAATATCTAGCTATTGTGAAATGAGTTGCTATAAACATTGATGTGGCTGCATTACTGTAGTATGATGATTTTAAGTCCTCTGCATATAGGCCAAAGTGTGAGATAACTGGGTCAAATGGTGGTTCCATTTGAAGTTTTCTAAGGAATCTCCATACTGCTTTCTACAGTGTCTGCACAAATTTTCAACTCCACTAGCAATGTATGAGTGTGTCTTTTTCCCCACATCCTCGCCAAAACCTTTTTCTAAGCACTGTATTAATGTCTTAGTACTTCCATAACTAAATAAAATATATGGAGTATGTTAGCCAATAGGAACTTATTTCACCATACTTCTCAAAGCTAGAAGTCCCAGATAAAGGTGTCAGCATGTCTAGTTTTTTTCTGTGGCTTCTTTCCTTTGGTTGTAGACAGTTGTCATTTGCTGTGTTCTCACATATCCTTTCTGCTTTGTGTGCTATAACTGGTATTTCTCTGTGTGTCCTAAATTTCTCTCATAAAGATCAATAACATTGTAATAGGTACCATTCTTCAGTTCTCATTTTAATTTACATTAAATCTGTAAAGGTCCCAACTCCAAATGCAGTCACAACCTGAGGTAGCAAGTGTGAATGCTTCAACATATGAATTTTGGAGGACACAATTGTATGCACCATGCATAGCAAGCACTTATCACTTCATAGCATAAAATGTGTTGTTATTTAGTTACTTTTCCCCTTCATAAGAGTGTAAGCATCATAAAAATAAGAAGTTGTTTTTCTGTTTCATTTTCTGAAAGACCTTAACTCTTTATTTTAACAGTTAGTCTTTAGTAGGCACAAAATATGTATTTGTTGAATGAATAAAAGAATGCTTATTATAACAAACATATGGCAAGTTAAAAGTGAGAGATAAGAATAGAAATTGACAATATTAATTCATATGATTAGACAATTATATTAATAGTATAAAATATATTGTGCTACAAACAATGAAGTGATTCTTAAATTTCAACAAGAGCATGCTGAATCATCTTGGAATCTTCTTAAGACACAAATTCTAATTCTGGGATTCTGCATATCTAATAATACATATATAACTTTTGTAGTTAGACCATGTACAGAAAACTTTGAAGTATAACAGTATGAATCTCAATAATTATGTTGAGTGAAATGAATAAGTTAACTACAACACTTCTGTCCAGTGAAGGCAACCATTGACAGAGGAAAAGGATGACCTACAGAATGGTAAAATATATTTACAAACTACTCACCTGAGTAGTTATATTCAGAAAATATAAGAAACTCAAATAAGTCAATAGAAAAAATAAAATAATCTGATTTATATAAATGGGTAAACAATCTGAATAGACATTTGTCAGGAGACAAGCAAATGGCAAACAGATATAAAAATTGCTCAACATCATTAATCATCAAGGAAATGCATCAAAATCACATTGAGACATCACCTCACCCCAATATGAATGGCTAATTATCAAAAAGACAAAAGAAAAGGGTGGCAAGTATGTGGAGAAAGGGAAACTTTTTTGTTGCAGTTGTTTTTGTGGTGCTGGGGATTGAACCCGGGACCTTGCACATGCTAAGCAAGAGCTCTATCACTGATTCATATCCCCAGTCTAAAAGGGGAACTTTTATATACTGCTGGTGGGAATGTAAATTAGTACAGTCATTTTTAGAAAACAGTATGGTGGATCCACAAAAGAGGAAAATAAAAATACCATTTGATCCAGCAATCCCATTACTGAATATATACCCAAAGAAAAGGAAATCAGTTTATCAATGAGATGTCTGCAATCATGTGTTTATAGCTGCACTATTCACAGTTGTTTCCTTAGGATGATTTCTTACCTTATAATATAGGATGAACTAGTACATCCTGTATTTTAAAGTAAGGAATCAAAACCTAACTGTCCATTAACTGAAGAAAGGATAAAGAAAATGTCATGTACCTGTGTGTGTCTGTGTGTGCCTGTGTGTATAATGGAATGCTATTTCATCTTATAAGAAAGATGAAATCCTGTCATTTGCAGCAGTATGGAGAAGCCTACTATTATGAAACATAGTTCTATTTTTGTAACTGTCAAAATTAAGAAAAATTAAACAAATATGATTTATTTGTTCATTTATATAAGTAAGAACTATCAAGAAAAGCAAACAAAAAATTAACAATAAAAATTTAGCTAGTATTTACAGCTGAGGGGTGGACGAGGGCTCAATTTAAAGGAGGACATTCAGAGTGTTAGCTGTACTAGTTCACTCTGGATTTTAAGTTAGTGATAAGGGTACTTAATTTCATTTGTATTATTTAATGTGGGCACATGTTATAATGAGCACTTCTTTATGTCTAGGAAATATATCACAAAGAAAAGAGGAAGCAGCAGTGGGAAGAAGAAAAAATGACTAACGAAGAAGGAAAAAGGGAATAAAGTACACAGAGAAGTATTTTTTGCCATCTGTTCTGAACATTTACCATCTTCTATTCAATCTTGAACCATGGAGGGAAATTAGATTACGCTCCTTCCAGAAAAGAGCTCTTGGTCTAATGGAAACAAAAGATTTACACACACATACACACACACACACACACAAAGACAGTGTGCCTTTTTGTATTGTATAACAAACATTAAAACAATATATGAATATATGAGCTGGGCGTAGTGGCACATGCCTGAAATTTCAGCAGCTTCTGAGTTTAAAGCCAGCCTCAGCAAAAGGGAGGCACTAAGCAGTTCAGTGAGAACCTGCCTCTAAATAAATAAAGTACAAAATAGGGCTGGGAATGTGGTTCAGTGGTCAAGGGTGCCTGTGTTCAATCTCTAGTATCTCCCCAAAATATGAATTCCTCAAACAGAACACACTTTTTCCTTTCAAAAATTTTCTATGTAGACTGTTATTAACTGCTGATATGCCTACTTTAAGTTCTGTTAGCTATGATTGCCATAAACAGTGTGAATGTTTTGCAGCTGGTATGCAGAAATGCAATCCTAAAGAAAACACCTTGTTGAAAAATATGCTACAAATTTTAGCATATGAAAAGTTTCTAGGTTTTAATATCCTTTGCCTATTTTATGATCTGGCTTTCCAAGGGTCTTTGGGGCTTTTAGAAACATTTGTTGGAAGTACCATTTACAGGTCCTCTAAGGAATTTCACAAATGAGAGAAATTGGCAGAGAAGTAGAAAAAGGTTGTTTCTTTAATTTGAACCATTTCAACATATGAAATTTGTCATAAAAGAAACCTACCTTTCTGTTCCCCAATGTTATATTAGTAACACAGGAACAGTGTAAGATAGGCTTTCATGGAATTTTCAATTCAGGAGAACTCTTCTTGGGTAATGTACAATATTTAAATGAACATTTACTGCATGATTGGCTTTTAATAGACTCAGCCATAACGAGGCTTTTCAGTGCATGAATACGGGCTTAAATTAAATATGGAACTTAAAAGAACTTCTATGCAGTTTACTGTTTTAGTAGCTTCACTCATAAGAAGAGTGGAATTTTGGAATTTGAAGATAACATGGTGCCTCATCTCTCTAAACCTTTAACACGATGTTTTGTATGGCCCAATAAAGATAAATCTGGAGTAAGAAATGATTTTCATTCAAAAGTTTTATGACCAAAGAGGGAAAAGGACTATTATAATAGGGAGAATGCTAACCACAAGGCCTGCAATAGTGTCAAGGGTTAGTTAAATTGTGCTTTTTTTATAGTGAGGAGTAAACAAGGCTAGAAGAAATCCTGTATGAGTCAACTTGGATAAAAGGATAAAAACTGAATTATACTTGGAAAATATCTCACACTAAAGCCAGCTTATTTTCACACAGGGAGTTCTGCTGGCTAAGGTTCAGGTGGGACCAATGTTTAGGAGCCTGGAAAAGAAGAGAAGCTGAGCAAAATTTAACAAAATGTTCTTAAGTAATTTTTATTCCTATTGATCTACTGAGATTAAGCAGTGAAACTATTCATGTATGAGGTGAAGAATGAGAATTGGAGGGTCTGCTTTGTCATTGCTTAAGGGAGATTGTTTTGAGTCTTACAAATATTATGGGAAAGGGTGGTTCTTTGTGGTAAGTTGTTTTGCAAAACAAACAAACAATTGGTAGTGGGATTCCTATAACCATATTTTAGAGCATGAGTCTCAGGTAAAATTTAACAAAGTAAGCATAACAAAACGTTCTTAAAAAGTGGCCTTATTTTAAAGATATAGTGAAGGAGATGCAGTTAAGTTAAATAACTTGCTTAAGGTAAAAAAAAACAAGTCATCAGCAGAATAAAGCCTTGTCTATATTCTTCACTTTCCAATATACAATTCTGTCAAGGGGAATAAGATTTTGAGGGCCATGAAATTTATAATATTTGACAGTCTATTTCCAGAAAAAGAACATAAAACTGCTTAAAATGAGATACAAAGGTAAATTCATACAACAAGAAAATAGTTATAAGCAGAATTAATTTTGTCAAAATGACCATACTACCAAAAGTGTTATACAAATTTAATCCAATTCCAATTAAAATTCCAATGACATTTTGAATAAAAATAGAAAAATCAATCATGAAATTCATTTGGGAATTAAGAAACCCAGAATAGACAAAACATTCCTTAGCAAGAAAAGTGAGGCAGAAGGCATCACAATACAAGACCTCAAACTATACTACAGAGCTATAGTGATAAAAACAGCATGGTACTGGCACCAAAGCAGACAGGAAGATCAATAGTTCAGAATAGAAGGCACAGAGAAAAACAAACATAAATACAGTTATCTTATACTAAAAAAAGATGCCAAAAACTTTCTCTGGAGAAAAGGTAGCCTATTCAACAAAGGGTGCTGGGAAAAATGGAAAACCAGGTGTAAACAATGAAATTCAACATTTATCTCTTACCCTACATAAAACTCAACTCAAAGTGGATTAAATACTTAGGTATTAGAACAGAGACCCTATGCCTAATAGAAGAAAAAGTAGACCCAAATCATCACCATGTTGGCCAAGGATAGAACTTCCTTAATAAGACCCCCAAAGCACAAAATTAAATCAAAAATCAATAAATGGGATGGAGTCAAACTAAAAAGACTCTTATTAGCAAAAGAAACCATCAATAATGTGAAGAGAGCCTACAGGTTGGGAGAAAATCTTTACCACGTGCATCTCAAATAAAGCATCAATCTCTAGGATATATAAAGAACTCAAAAAACTTAACACCAAAAAAAAAAAAAAAAAGACCCAATCAACAAATGGGCTAAGAAATTTCACAGAAAAAGATATACAATCAATAAACAAATATATTAAAAACTTCAAAATCTCTAGCAATTAGAGAAATGCAAATCCAAACTACTCTAAGATTTCATCTCATTCCAATCAGAATGGCAATTTTCAACAATATAAGCAATAATAAATGCTGGTGAAGATGTGGAGACAAAGGTACATTCATACACTGCTGGTGGGACTGAAAATTGGTAAAACCACTATGAAAAGCAGTGTGGAAATGCCTCAGAAAACTTGGAATGGAACCACGATTTGACCCTGCTCTCCCACTCCTCGGCATATACCCAGAGTACTTAAAATCAGCATACTACAGTGATGCAGTCACATCAATGTTTATAGCAACTCAAATCGCAATAGCTAAACTATGGAACCAACCTAGGAGTCCTTTAACAGATGAATGCATAAAGAATATGTGGTGTATATGTATGATGGAATATTACTCAGCCTTAAAGAAGAACGAAAATTATGGCATTTGCTGGTAAATGGATGGACTTGGAGAACATCGTGCTAAGTGAAACAAGCCAAACCCAAAAGTACAAAGACCAAATGTTTTCTATGATATGCACATGCTAATTGACAATAAGGGACAGGGGGCACAAGGTAGGAATAAAATAATTTTAGATTAGATAGAGGGAAGCAAAGTGAGGGAAAGGGTTTGGGAGTAGGAAGAATAATATTACCTCATGTACAATCAGAAAATTGAGAAATTATACGTCATTTATATATGATATATCAAAATGTACAAATGCATTCTTCTGCCATATCTAATTAAATAAAAAAGAAAAATTAAAAATAAATAAATGAAACAAGAAAAAGAAATTCCAAATTTAAAAAAGCTGCAAATAGTATAAATATTACAACACTCAGAGATTTCACCTCTATAATAACCAAAAGTCGCATTAAGTGAAAGATGGTTTAACTGTCCTTCAATTAGTGGTACAGTTCATTCACTCTAAATCTAATATTTAATGTGCATATGTAAACTCATAAATCAAAATACATGAACTGACAGATGGATTTAATAACAAGATCCAACCATATGGGTCTTTGCAGTTCACTTTCTCAGATAAGGAGAACATCTAGCAAAAGTTCTGAAGACTCAAAGAAGAACATTTCATACTGCTTAAGAAGATGATATATCAGTAAGATATATCATGAAAATATTTATGCCCCAAACAATGGAGCATATACATACATCGAAAAAATCCCTTCTCAATTTCTAGAATCAAAAATGTCCACAACCCAATAATACTGGGTGACTTTACCACACCTCTCTCACCACTGGATAGATCTTCCAAATAAAAACTAAACAAAGAAACTGTAGAATTAAATAATATAATCAATGATTTAGACTTAACAGACATATAGAGTATTTCATCCATCCATTATCGAGTGAATGCACATTCTTCTCAGAAAAACATGGATCTTTCTCTAAAATAGACTATATGTTATGCTCAAAGCAACTCTCAGATAATCAAAAAAAAAAAAAAAAAAGAAAGAAATACTACCAAGCATTCTATCAGATGATAGTGGAATGCAACTAGAAATCAACAATAAAATAAAAAATAGAAGCTACTCCAACACCTGGAGACTAAATAGCATGCTACTGAATGATGAATGGATAAAAGAAGAAATCAAGGAGGAAATAAAAAAATACTTAAAGGTAAACGAGAACACCAACAAAACATATCAAAATCTCTAGGATGCTATGAAGGCAGTGTTAAGAGGAAAGTTCATTGCATTGAGCTCATTCATTAAAAGAATAAAGGTCAACAAATAAATGACCTAACATTACATCTTAAAGCCCAAGAAAAAGAAGAACAAATCAACATCAAAAACAGCAGAAGACAGGAAATAATTAAAATCTGAGCTGAAATCAATGAAATTGAAACAAAAGAAACAATTCAATAAATTAACAAAAAGTTGATTCTTGGAAAAAATAAATAAAATTGATAAACACTTGCCATGCTAATGAAGAGAGAGAGAAAACTACAATTACCAATATTTCTGATGAAAAATGAAATGTCACGAAATAACATGACTGCTGAAATACAGAAGATAATTAAAAACTATTTTGAAAATTTGCGCTCCAATAAAATAGACAATCTTGAAGACATCAACAAATATCGAGATTTAAAACTGAAACAAGAGGACTTAAACAATTAAAATAGATCAATTTCAAGCAATGAAAAAGAAGAGGCCATCAATAGCCTACCAATGAAGAAAAGTCCAGGACCAAACAGATTCTCAGCTGAGTTCTACAAGACCTTCAAAGAAAAATTAACACCAATACTCCTCAAATTATTCCATGAAATAGAAAAGAAGGGAACACTTCCAAACTCAGTATATGAAGCTAGTATTGCCCTGATACCAAAACCAGACAAAGACACATCAAGGAAAGACATCTTCAGACCAATATCCCTCATGAACATAGATGCAAAAATTCTCAATAAAATTCTGGCAAATTGCAAACAAAAATATATTAGAAAGATAGTGCACCACTATCAAGTGGGGTTCATCCCAGGGATTCAAGGTTGGTTCAACATATGGAAATTAATAAATGTAATTCATCACATCAACAGATTGAAGATAAGAATCTTAGGATCATCTCAACAGATGCAGAAAACACTTTTTATAAAATTCAACACCAGTTCATGTTCAAAACAATAGAAAAACTGGGGGTAGTGTGAACATATCTCAACATTGTAAAAATTGTCTATGCTAAGTTCAAGACCAACATCATTGTAAACAAAGAAAAATTGAAAGCATTCCCCCTGAAAACAGGAACAGGACATGGATGCCCTCTTTCAGTAGTTCTATTCAACGTAGTCCTTGAAACACTAGCCACAGCAGTTACACAAAAGAAAGAAAAAAGGGAAATGGAGAGGAAAAGAAGACCTCCAACCATCATTATTTGCCAAGGACATTATTCTTGATTTAGAAAATCTAAAAGAAAAGCTTCCAGAAAACTTCTAGAACTGATAAATGAATTCAGTGAAGTAGAAGGATAAAAAATTAACACTCATAAATCAAACATGTTCTTATACATTAGTGATGTATCCAATGGAAGAGAAATTAGAAAAACCACTCCACTCACAATAGCCTCAAACAAATAAAATGTTTGGGAATAATCTAAAAATAGAGGTGAGTGACTTCTACAATGAAAACCACAGAAAAATAAAGAAAGAAGGTGAAGATGACTTTAGAAGATGGAAAGATCTCCCATATGCCTGGATAGGCAGAATTAATATTGTCAAAATGATCATACTATCAAAAGCATTATATGGATTTTTTCTACTTTTATTTATTTTTTTTTCATTATCTTTATTTTGAGAGAGATAAATTTTTTTTGAAAAACAATATTTTTCATACATGTATATAGGGTAATAATGTCAGTCTCAATCTACTATTCTTTCCATCACCATCCCCCAATACCCCTCACTATCTTCTGCATAATCCAAAGTTCCTTCATTCTTCCCTACCCACCCCGGACTATAGATCGGCATTCTCTTATCAGAGAAAACATTCAGCCTTTGGTTTTTTTGGGTTTGGCTTATTTCGCTTAGCATGATATTCTCCAGTTTCATCCATTTATCTGCAAATGCTATAATTTCATTCTTCTTTATGTCAAGTAATATTCCAATGTTGATATGTATCACATTTTCTTTATCCATTCATCTGTTAAACGGCACCTAGGTTATTTCTACAGTTTTGCTATCATGAATTGAACTGCTACAAACATTGATGTGGCTACATCACTGTAGTATGCTGAGTTTAAGTCCTTTGGATATAAACCAAGGAGTGGGGTAGCTAGATTAAATTGTCGTTCCATTCCAAGTTTTCTTAGGAATCTCCATACTGCTTTCCAAAGTGGTTTCATCAATCTGTAGTCCCAACAACAATGTATCAGTGTACAATTTTCCCCAAGTCCTCACCAACACTTCTTATTGCTTGTGTTCTTGACAATTGCCATTCTTACTAGAGTGTGATAAAATCTTAGAGCAGTTTTGATTTGCATTTCTCTACTTGCAAGAGATGTTGAAAATTTTTTCATATGTTTGTGGATCAATTGAATTTCTTCTTCTGTGAAGTGTCTGTTCAGTTCCTTAGCCAATTTATTGATTGGGTTATTTGTTTTATAGTGTAAATTTTTTGAGGATTTATATATATTGGAGATTAATGTTCTCTCTGAGGTCATGTAGTAAATATTCTATATGTCTGTTAAGTCTAAATCATTGATTACATTATTTAATTCTATAGTTTCTTTGTTTAGTTTTTATTTGGAAGATCTATCCAGTGGTGAGAGAGGTGTGCTAAAGTCACCCAGTATTATTATGCTGTGGTCTATTTGATTCTAGAAATTGAGAAGGGTTTGTTTGATGTACATAGATTCTCCATTTTTTGGGCATATATATTTAGGATTGTTATGTTTTGTTGTTGTATGATTCCCTTAAGTAGTATGAAATGTCCTTCTTTATACCTTCTGACTATCTTTGGTTCTAACTCCACTTTGTCTGATATGAGGATGGAAACCTCTGCTTGTTTATGCAGTCCATGTGAGTGATATGGTTTTTTTTCCCAACCTTTCAAATTCAGTCTGGGGATGTCTTTTCCTAGAAGGTGAGTCTCTTGAAGACAGCATATTGTCAGGTAATTTTTAATCCAATTTGCCAGTCTATGTTTTGACTGATGAGTTTAGACCATTAAAATTCAGTGTTATTATTCAGATATGATTTGTATTCCTGGTTATTTACATCATATTTTGTTTTTAACTTGACTTTGTTTCTCCTTTGACTGACATTTCCTTTAGTGTTCTTTGTCCCTTTGCTGATTTTCATTGTTTTCTTTCATTTCCTCCTCATGAAATATTTTGTTCAGAGTATTCTGTAATGCAGGCTTTCTAGTTGTGAATTCTTTGTTTATCATTGAAGGTTTTAATTTCATCTTCAAATCTGATGCTTAATTTTGCTTGGTATAAAATTCTCAGTTGGCAACTATTTTCTTTCACACTTGATATATGCTATTCCAGGACCTCCTGTCATTGAGGGTCTGGATTGAGAAATCAGCTGGGATCCAAATTGATTTCCTCCTGTATATAATTTGATTTTTTTCTCTCATAGCCTTTAAAATTCTATCCTTATTCTGTATGTTATTCTTTCTCATTATAATGTGTCTTGGTATGGGTCTGCTGTCATTTTGTACATTTGGGGTCCTGTAAGCCTCTTGTAGTTAATTTTCCATTTCCTTCTTTAGATTGTGAAATTTTTCTGATATTATTTCATTGAAATATTGAGTATTACTTTGGTTTGTATCTCCATTCCTTCATCTATTCTGATAAATCTTAAATTTGTTCTTTTCATGTTATCCCATATTTCTTGGAAGTTCTGTTCATGGTTTCTTACCATCTTCTCTGTGAGATCAAATTCATTTTCAAGAGTATACATTTTTTCTTCATTGTCTGAGGTTCTGTCTTCCAAGTGGTCTAGTCTGCTGATGATACATTCCATTGAATTTTTAATTTGGTTTATTGTTTCCTTCATTTCAAGGATTTCTGCTTGATTCCTTTTTTTAATATCTGCCTTTTTATTGAAGTGATCTTTCACTTCCTGTGTTTTTTCTCCAATACCATCCTTTATTTTGAAGATTAATCTATCTATGTATTTTCTAAACTCCATCTCTGACATTTCTTCTACTGAGTTGTCTATGGCTTCTATTGTTGGAGCATCTTGGTTGTTTGAGGCACTTTTTTCCCTTGTTTTCTCATGTGGTTTGTGTGTCTTCTCTTCTAGAAGTCTGGAGCTGAGGCAGTACAGATTCTACTCTATAGTCTTTTAGTGTACCTGAAGGCTTCCCTTACCTCACCTGCAGGTACTGTGACAATGGACTTCCCGGCAACAACAGGCAGCAGGTGGTGTGTAGGCTAATGGCAGAAGATTGGCAGGTGGATGTTGGGCAGTGGGTAATGGATAGGTGAAAGGTGAGTGAGTGGTTGGCAGGCACGAGGCAGGCAAACCAGCAAACGGTGGAAGATATGTGACTGTCAATGAATGATTTGCACTCGAATAACAGGCGATATGCTGGCATATGGCAGGTGATCATGGTGAATGAAGGGGGTAAATAGCAGGGGATTGGTGGGCAGCAACAACTGCCTTAAAGAGTAACATTATTTCTTCTGCTTGAATCCGAGTTATAGAGCAACAAGGAATATAGCCTCCCTCTAGTCCCCCATCTTGAGCCAGTTTACATTATACATATTTAAAGCAATTTCTTTTAAAATCCCAATGACATTCTTCAGAGAACTAGAAAATGCAATCAAGAAATTCATTTTGAAAACTGAGAGAACCAGAATAGCCAAAGCAATTCTTAGCAAGAAGAGTGAAGCAGGAGGTATCACAATATCAGACCTTAAACTATAAAACAGAGCATAGTAACAAAAATGGCATGGTATTGGCACCAAAACAGACATGAAAAACAATGGTACAGAATAGAAGATGTGGAGACAAATGCACATAAATATGGTTTTCTTATAGTAGACAAGACACCAAAAAATCCACTGGAGAAAAGATAGACTCTTCAATGAATGTTTCTGGCAAAACTGGAAATCAATGCGTAGCAAAATAAAATTGAGTCTGTATCTCTCACCCTGCACAAAACTCACCTCAAATTGAATCAAGCAAAGACTTTGGCACTAGAACAAAGACGCTGTGCCCAACAGAAGAAAAAGTAGTCCCAAACTTCACCATGTTTGCTTAGGAACTGACTTTCTAATTCAGACTCCTTAAGTGCAAGTAGTAAAATCAAGAATCAATAAATGGGATGGATTCAAACTAAAAGACTTTTTCACAGAAAAAGAAAAGAATAACATAAAGAGAGATCCTACAATATGGGAGAAAATCTTTACCACATGCACCTCAAATAGAGCATTAATCTCCAGGATATATAAAGAACTCAAAAAACATAATGCCAAAAAAACAAATAACCCAATCAGTAAATGGGCTAAGGAACTGAACAAATATTTCACAACAGAACAAATACAGTGGATCAGCAAATACATGAAAAAAATGTTCAACATCCCTAGCAATTAGAAAAAAAATGCAAATCAAAACTACTCTAAGATTTCATCTCTAGTCAGAATGGCAATTATAAAAAAAAACATAAGCAATAACAAGTGGTGGCAAGAATGTGGGGGAAAAGGTATACTCATACATTTCTGGTGGGACTGCAAATTGGTGCAACCACTCTGGAAAGCAATATGGAGAGTCCTCAGAAAACTTGGAATGTACCCACCATTTGAGCCATCTATTGCACTTCTCAGCTTATACCCAAAGGACATAAAATCAGTATACTACTGTGATGTGGCCACATCAACAACTATAGCAGCTCAACTCACAATAGCCAAACTGTGGAATCAACCTAGATGCCCTTCAACAGATGAATGGATTCAAAAATGTGGTACACGTACACAATGGAATATTACTCAGCCTTAAAGAAGAATTAAATTACGGCATTTCCAAATAAATGAATGGAAGTGGCAAATTTCATGCTAATCTAAATAAACCAAATCCAATAAACCAAAGACTGAATGTTTTCTCTGATATGCAGATACTAATTCACACTAAGAGGATGGGAACTAGGAAGAATAGAGGTACACTGGATTAGGGAGAGAGTAGTGAAGGGAGGGGAGGGGAAATGGGTGCAGGAAGCATAGTAGAATGCATTGGACCTTATTACTCTATGTACATATTTGATTACATGACAAGTGTGATTATCGTGTACAACTAGAAGAGGGGGAAGTTGTACTCCATTTGTGTATGATATTTCAAAATGATTTCTACTGTCATGTATAACTAATTTGAAAAAAATTTTAAATATTTTTTGGTATTTTGGAAACAAAATCCATAATGTAATAAGAAATTAGTTATCTAAGAACTCAGGAAATTGGGTTTTAGAAGATTATGATATACAAACATTCTCACAGGTTCTAATGTTTTGAGAAAGCTTTATATGTCAGTATTCCCAATTTTTCTGTTTCTAATCAGTGGCAGCTGTTTTCTTTCTTTTCAAAACCTTGGCATTTAAGTAGGGAAAGAAAAAAATGTTCAGTTTCTATAAAATGCATCTCAACTAGAAGGATAGCTTTTGGAAGGACAATTCAGTATGCTACATTGAGAAAGGCTGGCAATACTTCTGAATTTCAATTTATGATATGTGCCATAAGCAAATGCCATGAAGGAAAGAATTATTCCAGAGCAATTTAAATATTTTTGATATTAAAACCACATCTTCATTAAGAACTGCCTTTTAAAATTAAAGTAATAATAATGTAATAATGTAATAATAATTCTTCTTAAAAAGAATTAGAGATGTTTCTAAAATCACACATTCTGTTTCAGAAATAAGTTTTTAAAGTGTAAACTAATATACAATAATGTTCCATAATATTATAAAGTACTGTAATACTGCTTTCTTAATGCAGATTAAGTTTTATGAAAATAAGTAAATATTTGCTTCTATGCATTCATTCAGTGAGACACTAAATAAAATGTATCAATATTTATTTGATGAGTTTGGTTAAGAAACTCATGTGTGATATTTGTTTACTCATGACCATGTTGATAGACATTTGTATAAGCTAGTGTTGGACTGAAACCCACAGCTGCTATTTCAGAAAGTTAACAAAATGCTTGTCTTTTCATAAAACCAGAGAACAAAGATGATTAACAGTTTTACCAAAATAAAGTATTATTGAAAATTTGATTCAATTATTTTGTTTAAGTGTTCATATTAGTTGTATATTACTATATAAAAAAATAATCACACCCTTGATGGTTAAACATATTTACTTGTTTACAATTTCTGTGTGTTACAAGTCCAAGGTAGGCCTTTTCCTAGGGTTTGACAAGTGTGTAATTAAAGTATCACCTGGGCTGATTTCCTATTTGGAGGCTTGAATGGTGTGGTTTGGATGAGAGACGTCCCCAAAGTTCAATGTGTGAGAATGCAAGAAGGTTCAGAGGAGAAATGACTGGGTTATGAGAGTCTTAACCCTATCAGTGAATTAATCCCCTCATGGGATTAACTGAACTGTAGGTGGGATGTGGCTGGAGGGGGTGAGGCTTTGGGGTATATATTTGCATCTGGCAAGTGTAGATCTTTATGCATCTTGATACCATGTGAGCTTTTTCCCTCTGCCACACACTATTTATTTGTTGTTAGAATGTATACAAAGATGAGCTATCAGGATTGGAAAGTAGTCAAATATTAATTTGACTTTTAATATTTGTTTCTTTTCTACTTCGGTTGTTTGAGAAAATCTACAGGGCTTGAATTGATTCACTGAGCTTCTTCATTCATCTTATCTCTGGTTTCAATACAAAATAAATAAGACATCGAGTTAAAAAAATAATATATTATTCTAACTGTTAGCTCAAGGTTCTAGTTAAGTTCCTGATATATTTGTATCACTAAACAAATGTGCACTTATATTTTATAGAAAAATTGTTAATAAATGGAAGTGAAAATATTTCCCTTCATTAACTCCTCCTCTAATACAAAGTTTAGATTTTTAACAGTACATTTATTTGCAATGGAACAACAAATGTTTTCTAGTTCAAACTCAAGGATCTTAATTCATAATTTTTGTGAAAATGCATTGATTTCTTATATTATGATGAAAACCGATTAGGTATGTGTATCTCTGATATAATTTGATATTTCCCATCCAGTTTGGCCAGTTATTTTTGTCTTGAAGCCAGAGACTTAAAAAGGAAGAAATTATTAGGGCATAAGAATAAAAATAAAGTAACAGAAAAAAGATTTTCCTAAATATAAATATTCTTATAGTAACATTTGTATGGTCATCTAACCAAACAAAGCCAATTTGTGCTGCATTATTCTCCAAGGATATGAAACTTTAAGCCCTACTAAATTATTTATATGAAACCTCTTTAGTTCATTGATTGAATGTCTACTAACTAAGAAAAAATAGCTTTTCATTACAGCCTCATCTTTGGACAAATTTGCACATCCTTGAATAAAATAATTTATAAGAGGAAACTAATTAGAGTATTTTCTCAACTTGACATTTCAAAAGCTTAAAAGTGTATGATAGAGTAAGTGTATTATGTTTCTGTGAGATCAGAGTTGCTTATTTCTCAAAAACAATTGTAGAGATTGTTTTAAAGTCATTTATCCTTTCCTCTTCTCATACTCATCAGTGTGTTTGATATCAATCATGTGTGCATTATTTTTGGAGGTAGAAAACAGTGGCAGAAGTCAACTGTTCATTCATAATGAAATTGCTATCTCAATTTATCTATCATGGTAGTAGTTTGGGTAACAGTATGATTTTTCTCTGACAATTGATAATGTTTATGATTTAACTTCCTTTGAAATTAAACTTTGGTGATCTAAAAAATCTTTTCATTCCCCTAAGTTATTTAAACTATTTATCTCTTGTATTATATTGGGAAAAAAAATGTTAATTGTTTACCTTATTTGGGACAACAGAATAATAATATTATATTATTTGGTGATTGTTTCTTGTAGTTACTTAGAAGTCCAGGTGAAAATAATATTCATGATGTAATAAAATTTAAATTACCTTTATAGCTTAAAACTCTGGTTTACTACAGATTCTTTTACTAACTGATGCTTAATTTTATGATTTTTTTGTTCATCCTTTAGAGTTGAAGATCTCTGTAAATATGGTGTGAATATTTTGTCTTTCATAATCACAAAATTTATCCAAAGACTATGATTTAAAATATAATTTAGTATTAACCAAGAATAACATGAATAGGATGTAAGGGATGTGTGTATGTGTATGGATCACAGGCTATATCCTATAAGAGTCAATACATGTATAATGAAAAAAAACTATAATGTCATGCTGTCTGGTGGCATAGCTTCAATTATAGTTCATCAATATCAATGCGAATGTATTTCTCAAAGCCCAAATTACATTACATCAAAATCACAGTCAATTACATTACACCTCACATAATAAACTTTTTCAATATTTATGACTGAGGTACATTGCGAAAATATTTCCCTCTGAAATCTAAACTGCCTGAATATAGTTATAAATATAAATCTGAATACAAATCCATTAGTATTATTTTGATAAGTGATGGCAATCATTATCTATGAATTAGTCCCCAAAAGGCAATTACCAACAAAATCTATGTAAAAAACTAAAATGACAATAAATGTTATATATTATATGTATAATATATATGTTGTTTTAATTTTTTTATTTCAGTGGTTTTCACAGGTCTGACATTATCAAAGCAGACTATAGTATATTGTCCAATCAGTTCTTAAATAGAGAAATATATTCATGTGAAAGAATAACTTACTTCATTTTTCCTTTATAGTTCTTTCCTTAACATATTAATTACTATCTTAATTCTGACTGATAGATTAGGTTTTTTTACCTTTTAAACCAACAAAATTTACCAGAGATCTTCTGCATTGTAAGATGGACATGAGATTTTTGAGGCCAGGGGAGGAATGTTAAGGTGTAGAATATGAAGTGTTTCCTGAAAAGCTCATGTGTCAGTTAATGCAGAGGTGAAATTATTAGATTATGAGACCTATAACCTAAGCAGTGGATTAATCCATGTGATGGATTAAAATCTTGAATGGACTAATAGCAGTTCATGCCGCCCTCTGGAGCAGTAATCAGCATCATGTGACCCTGACTGCAGCACCCTCTGAGTGCCTGGGTGGCTAAGCATGGTGGAACAACTTTCTATGTTTCCCTATGCAAGTAGGATGCCACAATGGTCTCTTCTGAGGAATTTTTCCTTTATGCCCTTGAATCTGATGTGGGTATGGTCTTGCCATTTCCTGAGATGCCCTCAAGCCATTTTTATTATTGTCTCTGGGCAAAGTCTTTAGCATTTCTTTAGTAACTATACTGTCTGTGCTTTCTGTTCCTGAATATCATAATAAATTTGACTAAAAGCCTCTACCCACATCAGTGCCACTACCTGCATATTATGTAGCCTAGAAATTTCTTCTGTGAGATTAAGAAGTCTATTATCTTTGAGATAAACCTCACAGAAAGTCTCAGAATATGAGCAATATGTAAACAACTTCATAGCCAGTAAGTAACACTAATGGTCTCTAGTCCAATTTCCAATATACTCCTCCTTCCCATCCAAATCCTTATAACTCCCATTTTTAATGTGTGCAGTTAGATCAGTATTCTGGTCTTCTGAGCTCCCACCAGAAACACTTATTAAGCTCCACTTAAAATAATCTAAAGCTTTTCCAGCTTGCATTTGTAAACTTTTCAAACTTCCTCCAAAAAAATCCAAAATGCTCCAAAAGCTTCTGAACCACACAGACAGGTAAATCACAGCAACAACAGCACTTCACGGTACCAATTTCTGCTTTAGTCAGCTTTTTCACTGTTGTCACTAAAAGACCTGACAAGAACAATTTTAGAGGAGGAATAGTTTATTTGGGGACTCAGAGTTTCAGAGTTCTCAGGCTGTAGAGAGCCGACTCCGTTGCTTTTGACTAGAAGTGAGGAATAATATAATTGCAGAAGGGTATTTCAGAGAAAAGCAGTTCAGGACATCCCACCAGGAAGTAGAGACTAAGCTCAGCTTACAAAATATATGCGCCAAAGTCATTCCCCTAATGACCCGCCTCTTCTAAAAACAGTGTACCTGCCTTCAGTTACCACTCAGGGGATTAGCTGAATGTTCTTGCACTGTCTCACTCATGAGCTTTTGGGGGACACCTAACACCTAGACAAGAAGAACATGTAGGACTATGTATTTTGATCATAGTGATGAGAAACTGACTAATAAAGAAATTGATACTGAAAAGTTGGGTTGCTTCAGTGACAAACCTGACTATGTGGTTCTGAAACTTTTAGAAAGGAAATGCAGAAGGAGTTTGGATATGTGTAATGGTTAATTTGAATTTTCAACTTGATGGGATTAAGGTATGCCAATGATTAAGAGGCTTCTAGGTGTGTCAGTGAGGGCATGTCGAAGAATGATTGGAATGTGGGATAGTGAACTGAAGTGGACCCCCTCCCTAGGCATGGGCAGCACCACCCAATAGGATGGTGGCTTCAATGGAATAAAAGTTGGAAGAACAAGGAAGCAGATGCAGATACAAGCTTGACTCTTCTTGAAGGGGTTCTTGATTGCTGCTTCAATCATCTGAGGATATCAGACTCTCACTTTTTCACTCTTCCAAAGCAGAAATCTGCCAGTGATTCTCCAGGTAGTTTCCAGAAGCCTTGATCTCAGACTGGGGTAGCACTGTTGATCCTTCTTGTTCTGGGATTTCCACCTCTTGAATTGTGCAGCTGCTGGTTCTTCCAGCTCTCCAGGTGCAGACACCCATTGTGGACTATCCAGCTTCTGGTCCTGTAAGCCAACCTAATAAATCTCCTTTTTATAATCATACTTCCTGTTGATTCTGTTCACCTAGAGAACCCTGACCAATACAGAAATGTTTAGAGATACAATATGGAAAATGTTTAGAATGCTTTAAGGATAGCTTAATGGGCAATTCTGGAGCTCAGAAGACCAGACTGATGATAGGAATATGGAGAGTAGGGTATCAGAGGGGACTGAGGAGTCTATTAGGAATTATAGTAGAGAATCTTTATGACGCATTCTGGCAAAGAACTTTACAAATTTTGTCCATGTCCTAAGTTGTTCAGTTAAGCTGAATTTGAATAAGTGTAAATTCAGAATTTAAATTAAATAATTCTATTTGAATTAATTGATTTTACATTAATAATATGTTACATTATATTTAAATTATTTAAAATTTAATATTTTATTTTTATTAACTCTGAATTCAAATGAATTTGGTGATGTAAATTTCAAGGCAATATAGCATTCAGGTGCTGGCATGGATATTGCTAGCATCTTTTAGGCAGGTTTACTGTGAGAACTGGAAACAGAAAGTAAAGCAAAGACTTGAAAATCTGCAGTTTGGCCAGAGATGAAGCACAGGTAAATTGGGGTTGAGAAGATGTGGTTACTAAGGAGATTATCTCCATTAAAGGGAAGATCATTACTTCACACAGAGAAAATAGGAAAGATGCTTTGAGGGCTTGTCAGGAATCTGTAAGAAAACACAATCACAGGCTCAAGGGTGCAAATATGATAACACCTTTAAGATACCTTAGGGAAATAATCTGGCATACAGGTGCTTAAGATTCTTTCTTTAACCTGGGATTTATTTCATCATGCTCAACTTCCCAGACACTCATAGTCCACTACAACTCTGGTCCATGAAGACCTGGCTACTCCTGGAGCTGATGGCAGACATTGGCATTATCCATACAGTGACAGTACTACAAGTTCACAGAATGCTCAAACTAGGGTCTCATGTAGGCTTCCACTAAGATTTCAAAGGAAGACCTTGAGGGCCAGGCAAAGATTAGCAGGATCAAAATCCCTGCAGGCAGTCTTTTAGATACAATGATGCATGAAGCTATGAGAAAGAAACCAAAGTCAGGGTGTGGCCTCATGAAAGTGTGTGAAACTATGGTGAGGAATGTTGAAGGCTGAGGACAGAGCCAGTCTAAGAAGGAGATCACATGAACTGCAACCACCAAGTCCAAAGGGGAAGGACTGCCCAAGTCCTTTGGATATTATATTTGGCATTACAAGTCTTGGATGCTAGATGTGGAGCTATAGGAATTCTTTTCCCAGCTAAGTTATTGTCTTTTTTTAGTCCCATGCCACTTTTCTATGTCCACTTTCCTCCCTTTTGGAATGGAAATATTTACTCTGTTCCATTGCATATTAGACACATGTAACTTGCATTTGAGTCATACAGGAATTCACAACCAAGAGTTTACCTTGAGTTTCAGGGGAAACATTGGAATTGGACTTTTGGGCAATGTTGAAACTCCTCAGATTATGAAGACTCTTGGAGATGTAAAGAATCTAGTTTTAATTGTAAGAAGGACATGAGATTTTGGGGGCCAGATGCATAATGCTATGATTTGCACATGAGGTATCCACCCAAAAGCACAGGAATGTTCAGAAGTAAAACAGATTAAGAGAGAAATATTCTCATCAGTGGATTTATCCACTTGGTGCATTAAAATTTAAATAGACTATTAGGTATTAACTGTAGGCTGGTAGGAGCATGGCTGGAGGAAGTAGGTCACTGGCAAAGTGCCTTAGGGAGATTATATTTTTCCCTGGATCCTTTTGGGTTTTCCCTCTCATTTTTTTTTCTGCCTGCCATGAAATGAGTAGTTTTCTGTAATGGCCTTCTGCTTCAACTTGGGTCCAGAGCTTTGAACTGATGTATTGAACTTTATAAAGTGATCCTGAGGTAAACTTTTCCTCCTCTAAGTGTTCTTGTTAGGGCTTCTGGTCACAGTAATGAAAAGCTGTCTGAAAAACCTACCTTAATTCTTATTGGTGCAAGTGGATTTGTCTTGTGATTTTAAAATTATTTGTTATTTAAAAAAATTCTGGGCTATGAGTAGGTGTTTTACCAAATCGATAATTGTACAAAAGGTATTTTGTTAGTGTGATTAGATTGTGTACACCTTAAATGTTACATTGGCTAGTGTTATTTGGAATAATATTGCTTCATGCTTTTAATTTGATTGTGTGACAAAATCCAAAGCAAAGGCAATTTGTTGATTTTATTTAGAAGGAGAAGAGCTTAGCTTCTACTCTTGTTATGCTTCTTTTTTAACAGAATAAGTAAAAGTTTGAAATTCAAAACGTATACAATCCTAGTAGTTTTATAAATTAGAAAAATTGAAATAAACTGAGGATGTAAGAATGTAGCAGGGTGATACAGAACATGCCTAGCATTATTGAGGCCCTGGGTTCAATTTCCAATACCACACACACACACAGATATGTACACACACAAACATACTTAAGAAAAGAAAAAAGTAAGAATATGAGAAAAGAAAGAAGGAAATTAAAAAGAAAAGAAAAATGAACATAATAGTGAGAAAGTTCTTTGCAACTAGTGTAAATGAAATAATTATTTTATTTTTCATACATTGAATATCAGAAATAAAATTAATATATTTATGGATATGTATCCTATGAATGATGACAGATGTTGCTATTTATTTATTGTTGCTATTAATTTATAAAATGAATAATTTATAAATAAATATAGAGACCCATGACTGATAATAAAAGTAAAAAAAAAGTATACATATGCAAACAAGAGCATATACACAGATATTTGTGCAAACACACACACACATATATGAGTGTATATATATATATATGCATATATATATATTTGCTCTTCAAAACCTAAATTATTTGGAAAAATTACAGAAAAACTCTATTTTAAGAAATAAAAAAAAGTGATATTATTCATTAAATCAATGTTAATTTTTGGAAAGTATTCTTTCATCATGTATATTTTATGTCATTCAACAAAATTTCAATCTAAAGCCCAGTTAGATTTATTTTAAAATATGAACATAATGTGTTTGCCAATTAGAAACTTGCTTCGGTTTTGAAATCAAGTCATGCTCTTTCACAATACCAGCATTCTAACTGAAATGCTAGAAAATACCTGCCTGTAGGGTCTTTGTGTCAAGGGTATGGGAACTTGTTCACATGTTTCTTTTCTATACAATTTAGTTATTTAGAGAGAATAGGAAGGAAAATGAAAAATAAACTGAGGAAGAAGATCCTTGTTTTATACTCATTATATTCCACTTAATCCAACTGTATTTTTCATAGCCATGAAGTTAGACTATTTTACCCAATTTTTATTTTGTGATCCTGGGGAAAAAACCCAGGGACTCACACATGATGGATTAACACCAAAGTTTATATATAGCTCCCAGGTGACAGATTCACTAATATAGTGATAAAAATTTTAAATAATATATCTTGAAATAGTATTTTCAAAAAAATAAAAATTTACAATCTTAAGCAATGAAGTCTCAGAAAAATGAGGAAGAAACTTTAATGCTATTTTTATTCTACACTTTCATTGAAAATACTTATTTAGATACATTATTGTGTCATTTTGTCCATTGTTTTCTGATTTTGTAAATACAAGTTTTTATTTATTAATAGTGGAAATTTTGGGAGATGTTCTCATATTAACTAAGATCACATTTTAAAATAATTTAATGGTAAAATTTTTAAATTTATTTTTATTTTAAACAAGTGGGATACATCTTGTTTCTCTGCTGTACATGAAGTGGAGGCATACCATATGTGTAATCATACATTTACCTAGGGTAATAGTTTTTGATTCCTTCTGTTATTTTTTCCTTCCCCCCACCCCTCCCACCCCTCTTTTCCCTCTATAAAGTCCCTCCTTCCTACATTCTTGCCCCCCTCCCAACCCCCATTATGCGTCATCATCTGCTTATCAGCAAGATCGTTCGTCCTTTGGTTTTTTGGGTTTAGCTTACCTCACTTAGCATGATATTCGCCAATTTCATCCATTTGCCTGCAAATGCCATAATTTTATTATTTTTATGGCTGAGTAATATTCCATTGTATATATATACCACGATTTCTTTATCCATTCATCAATTGAAGGGCATCTAGGTTGGTTCCACAATCTGGCTATTGTGAATTGAGCAGCTATGAACATTGATGTGGCTGTATCTCTGTAGCATGCTGATTTTAAGGCCTTTGTGTATAGGCCAAGGAGTGGGATAGCTTGGTCAAATGGTCGTTCCATTCCAAGTGTTCTAAGGAATCTCCACACTGCTTTCCAGAGTGGCTGCACTAATTTGCAGCCCCAACAGCAATGTATGAATATACTTTTTTCCCCATTACCATGCCAACACCTATTGTTGCTTGTATTCTTGATAATCACCATTCTAATTGGGGTGAGATGGAATCTTAGGGTAGTTTTGATTTGTATTTCTCTCATTACTAGAGATGTTGAACATTTTTTTCCTATATCTGTTGATTGCTTGTAGATCTTCTTCTGTGAAGTGTCTGTTCATTTCCTTAGCCCATTAGTTGATTGGGTTATTTGTATTCTTGGTGTAGAGTTTTTTAGATCTTTATATATTCTGCAAATTAGTGTTCTATTTGAAGTATGAGTGGCAGGGATTTTCTCCCACTCTGTAGGCTCTCTCTTCACCTTGCTGATAGTTTCCTTTGCGGAGAGAGAGCTTTTTAGTTTGAATCTATCCCACTTATTGATTCTTGATTTTAATTCATGTGCTATGGGAGTCCTGTTAAGGAAGTCTGATCCTAGTTTGACATGAAGAAGATTTGGACCGACTTTTTCTTCTATAATATGCAGGGTCTCTGGTCTGATTCCAAGGTCCTTGAGTCATTTTGAATTGAGTTTTGTGCAAGGTGAGAGATAGGGGTTTAGTTTCATTCTGTTGCATATGGATTTCCAGTATTCCCAGCGCCATTTGTTGAAGAGGCTATCTTTTCTCCATTGTATATTTTTGGCACCTTTGTCTAGTATGAGAAAATTATATTTATTTGGGTTTGTGTCTGTGTCCTCTATTCTGTACCATTGATCTACCTGTCTATTTTGGTGCCAATACCATGTCATTTTTGTTACTATTGCTTTGTAGTATAGTTGAAGTTCTGGTATTGCAATACCCCCTGCTTCACTCTTCCTGCTAAGGATTGCTTTAGCTATTCTGGGTTTCTTATTCTTCCAGATGAATTTCATGATTGCTTGCTCTATTTCTGTGAGGTACGTCATTGGGATTTTAATTGGAATTGCATTGAATTTGTATAGCACTTTTGGTAGTATGGCCATTTTGACAATATTAATTCTGCCTATCCAAGAACATGGGAGATATTTCCATCTTCTAAGTTTTTTTTTTTTTAATTTGTTTCTTTAGTGTTCTGTAGTTCTCCTTGTACAGGTCTTCCACCTCTTTTGTTAAATTGATTCCCAATTATTTTATATTTTTTGAAGCTATTGTGATTGGGATAGTATTCCTAAATTCTCTTTCTGAAGATTCATCACTTATGAATAAAAATGCATTAGATTTATGAACATTGATCTTGTAACCTGCTACTTTACTGAATACACTTATGATTTTTAAAAGTTTTCTGGTGGAATTTTCGGGTTCCTCTAAATATATAATCATATCATCATTAAATTGGGATAGTTTGAGTTCTTCTTTTCCTATTCATATCCCTTTAATTTCCTTGGTCTGTCTAAATGCTCTGGCTAGAGTTTCAAGGACAATGTTGAATAGAAGTGGTGAAAGAGGGCATCCCAGCCTTGTTCCAGTTTTTAGTGGGAATGCTTTCAGTTTTTCACCATTCAGAATGATATTGGCCATGGGCTTAGCAAAAATAGCCTTTACAATGTTAAGGAATGTTCCCACTATCCCTGATTTTTTTCTAGTGTTTTGAGAATGAAGGGATGCTATATTTTATCAAAGGCTTTTTCTGTATCTATCGCAATAATCATGTGTTTCTTGACTTTAAGTCTGTTGATATGGTGAATTACATTTATTGATTTCTGAAGGTTGAACCAACCTTTCATCCCTGGGATAAAACCCACTTGATCGTGGTGCACTATCTTGTTAATACATTTTTGTATGTGATTTGCTAAGATTTTGTTGAGAATTTTTGCATCTATGTTCATTAAGGATATTGGTCTGAAATTTTCTTTCCTCGATGTGTCTCTGTCTGGTTTAGGTATCAGGGTGATATTGGCTTCATAGAATGAGTTTGGGAGGGTTCCCTCCTCTTCTGTTTCGTGGAATACTTTGAGGAGTATTGGAATGAGCTCTTCTTAAAGGCTTTGTAGAACTCAGCTGAGAACCCATCTGGTCCTGGACTTTTCTTTGTTGGTAGGTTTTTGATGACCTCTTCTATTTCATTACTTGAAATTCATCTATTTAAATTGTGTATGTCCTCCTGGTTCAGTTTAGGTAATTCATAAGTCTCTAGAAATCTGTTGATGTCTTCAAGATTTTCTATTTAGTTTTAGTGCAGATTTTGAAAATAGTTTCTAATTATGTTTTGTGTTTCACTCATGTCTGTGTGATATTTCCTTGTTCATTCCGAATTTTAGTAATTTGAGTTTTCTCTCCTCTTCTCTTTGTTAGTGTGGCTAAGGGTTTATCAATTTTGTTTACTTTTTCAAAGAACCAACTATTTTTTCAATTTTTTTGATTGTTTCTTTTGTTTCAATTTCATTGATTTCAGCTCTGATTTTAACTATTTCATGTCTTCTACTACTTTTGGTGTTGGTCTGTTCTTTCTCTAGGGCTTTGAGCTGTAGTGTTAGATTGTTTTTTTTTTTATTTTTTTCTTCTTTTATTGAATGCACTCCATGAAATAAATTTTCCTCTAAGTAATGCTTTAATAGTGTTTCAGAGATTTTGATATGATGTATCTTTGTTCTCTTCACCTCTATGAATTTTTTAATTTCCCTCTTGATGTCTTCTGTTATCCATTCATCATGTAATAATGTATTATTTAATCTCCAGGTGTTGGAGTAGTTTCTGTTTTATTTCTAATTTCAATCCATTATGATCTGATAGAATACAAGGTAGTATCTCTGTCGTCTTGTATTTTAACATTAGCTTAGTGGCATAGAATATGGTCTATTTTAGAGAAGGATCCATGTGCTGCTGAGAAGAAAGTGTATTCACTCTTTGTTGGATGGTATATTCTATATATGTCCATAAAGTGTAAATTATTGTGTTATTGAGATCTATGGTTTCTTTGTTCAATTTTTGTTTGGAGAATCTGTCCAGTGGTAAGAGAGGTGTGTTAAAATCACCTAGTATTATTGTGTTGTGGTCTATTTGATTTCTGGAATTGAGAAGGATTTTTTGATGTATATGCATGAGTCACTGTTTGGGACATATTTATGATTGTTATGTCTTGCTGATTTGTGCTTTCGTTAAGCAGTATGCAATGTCCTTCTTTATCCCTTCTGACTAACTTTGGCTTGAAGTCCACATTATCTGAAATGAGGATGGATAACCCAGCTTTTTTGCTGTGTCCATGTGCATGGTATGTTTTTTCCCATCCTTTCACCTTTAGTCTGTGGGTTTCTCTTTCTATGAGATGAGTCTCTTAAAGGCAGCAAATTGTTGGATCTTTCTTTTTAATCCAACCTGACAGTCTATGTCTTTCGATTGATGAGTTCAGGCCATTTACATTCAGGGTTATTATTGAGATATGATTTTTATTCCCAGTCATTTGGCTTATTTATTTATTTATTTATTTTGAATTGACTTGGCTTCTCCTTTATTTGGCTGTTCCTTTAGGGTAGTTCAACCCTTTGCTGATTTACATCGTTGTTTTTCATCTTTTCCTCATGGAATATATTGCTGAGAATGTTCTGTAGCACCAGCTTTCATTTTGTAAATTCCTTAACTTTTGTTTATCATGGAAGGATTTTATTTTGTCGTCAAATCTGAAGGTAAGTTTTGCTGGGTATAAGATCCTTGGTTGGCATCCATTTTCTTTCAGAGCTTGAAAAATGTTGTTCCAGGCCCTTCTGGTTTTTAGGGTCTGGGTTGAAAAATCTGCTGATATCTGTATTGGTTTCCCCCTGAATGTAAATTTATTCTTTTCTCTTGCAGCCTTTAAAATTTTTTCTTCATTTTGTATGTTTGGTATTTTTATTATAATGTGCCTTGGTGTGGGTCTATTGTAATTTGGTATATTTGGAGTCCTATAAGCCTCTTGTATTTGATTTTCCATTTTGTTCTTCAGATTGGGAAATTTTCTGATATTATTTCATTGAATAGATTGCTCATTCCTTTGGTTTGTATCTCTGTGCCTTCCTCTATCCCAAAAATTCTTAAATTTGGCCTTTTCATGATGTCCCATAGTTCTTGTAGATTCTGTTCATGATTTCTTACCATCTTCTCTGTTTGGTCAACTTTGTTTCCAAGGTTAAATATTTTGTGTTCAATGTCTGAGGTTCTGTCTTCCAGGTGTTCTATCCTATTGGTTATGCTTTCTATGGAGTTTTTAATTTGGTTTATTGATTCCTTCATTTCAAGGATTTCTGTCTTTTTTTTTTTTTTCAGTATCTCTATTTATTGAAATGATCTTTTGCTTCCTGTATTTGCTTTTTTAACTGTTGAGTGGTGCGACTTTCAAAGCCTGCCTTTGCTCTTTCATCTCATCGTTTGTTTCTCTGATCATTTTAATTATGTACATTCTGAATTCCCTTTCTGACATTTCTTCTTCCATGCTATCATTGGATTTTATTGCTGTAGCCTCTAGGTTTGTTTGGGACATTTTCTTCCCTTGTTTTTTCATATTGCTCAGGTATCTACCGCTCTAGTAGTGAAACTCTGAGATATTGCAGATTTCCCCTATTGACTTATAGTGTCCCTGTGGATATCCAATAACTCACCTCCTAGACTTCAGTAGCCTGAAATCTTTGAGGAACTTGATAATGCGATGCTCCACAAGGAAGCTGCCTCTCTAGGGGTGGTGGCCTTCAGTGGGGTATATTCCCTGTCAGTTGTCAGAGGCACCTCCACTTGTTGACCAATGGTCAGCCACAGGGAAATTAGACTGCAGACTGGGGCACATCTGATCTGGGACTGTGTCTCTGGTTCTACTGCCTTGGTGGGAAAGCTCACCCAGCGGGGAAAACTCACCCGGTGGGGAAGTTTTGCTGGGACGCGCTCCTCCGAGAAGTTCCCTTGAGTCCAGAACTAGCCCCTGACCTGGACAGTCCTCCTCTGCAACGTTCCCAGGGGTCCCGTCCTACCACCTGGTCTGGGGACCCTGGCCCTGTGAGGGACTCCCTCGCTGAGCTGAGCAGCCCTCCTCTGCTACATTCCCTGGTGACCAGAGCTACTGCCTGGGCCTTGGACTCTCACTCTGCATCAAAGCCTCTCCCTGTGCGACCCTCCTCTGCAATGCTCCTGGTTGACTGGGTTCACGGCTCTAGTGGGGAAGTCTCACTGGGCCACTCTACTCCACGAAGTTCCCTGTGTTTCGGGACTACTGCCCATCCAGTGAGCCCGCCCAGTGGGAGAGACTCACCCGGTGGCTCTGAGTTGGTCCCGAGTATCTCAATATTTCCTCTTCTTGACTCCTGGGTCCTGTCAAAGGTCTTCCACTCTCCTGTAGGTGTCTCAGGAAGGGAGCTGCCCTTCTAATGATGACGGTCACGCCCTCAGGAATAATTCAAAATGCCTGCACCAGCCTGTAAAGAAGCCTCTGGCTCGCTCCACGATGCAGGCGAGCTGGCTCGTCTGCCGGCTTGCTCCGCGATGGCAACCAACCTTGTCGTGGTGTTCGGGCAGGGTCGCTCAGTGACGGCGCCCGACCTCAGTGCAGGGGTCAGGTGGTGTCACTTAGTGATGGCCTCCGACTTCGGCCTGGTGGTTGGGTGGGCTGGCTGCCCGCCGGCTAGCTCTGCAGTGCAGGCGGGTTGGGTGCCCGCTGGCTAGCTCCGCGTTGCAGGAAGCCTGACTCACTCGCCGGCTTGCTCTGCAACTGGGAGCGACCAGTGATGGCACCTGACCTCAATGCCTAATGGTAAATTTTATAAATAATTTTCTTTCTTGTAACATGAAATGTCAATATTCTATAGTTTGAGTCCAGTTTCGACTTTTGTTGGGGAAAACATTTTTATTTGACTGTTATGGGATAGATCTGTAACATTTCCCCCAAAGTTTCTGTGTTAGGCAATGCAGAAATGTTCACAGGTAATATGATAGGATTATGAGAACTCTAATCTCATCAGTGGATTAATTACTTGATAAATAATTTGAATGGACTACTGGGTAGTAACTCTATGCAGGTACAGTGTGGAGGAAGTAAGTCACTGCAGGCATGGCATGGAGCATGTCCATTCATGGAGTCCTCTTTCTCTTTCTGCTCTCCAGCTGCCATAAACTGTCAAACTATCCTATGTCATACAGTTTTACTAGGGTGTTCTACCTCATCAAGAGCAATGAGTCAGCTTATCATGAACTGATTCTCTGAAAACCCTGATCCCAAATAAACATTTTTTTCCTCTGAGTCCTGTAAGTTGTTCTTGTCAGGTACTTTTGTCACAGGGAATAAAAGAGAAAAAAGAAAGAAAAAAAAAAAACCTGACAAACAAATTAACACATTACATCATTGCTTTTACAAGTAGCATAATAATCCAAAATACATGAAATGCAACTTATTTTATGTTGATATATATTTATATGACAATCATATAAATCTTTAAGTCTTTGTAAGGCAGGCCCAAGATAGCTATAGTTAGGTTCCTTTGCCAAGGATTGCAGTGGGATATGTTTTAGTCTGTAGCCAAGGTCATGAACACCCTGATTCAGTGTATGTACTCGATTAACATTTGCTTGTGAGCATACCCCCAACTTATGTAACTTGGTGGCAGTGCACCTTCTTTTTCTGGCCTACATTAAGAAAAAAAACCTATGGAAGGATTCAGTGAGCTAAATGGAACTGGTTGGGGTCCAAAGATGGAGCTGTAGGCTGGTGACTGCCAACTCTTAATGATTTCTATTTTCCCAACAGTGTCTTGCATCTTCTTCCACCTGTTGGAATTCCAAATCTTTTTCCCAGTTTTTGAACTCCTGCCTGACAAACTTTTACAAATTTAATTTGATATAAAAATAAATATTTTTGAAAGTGAAAGATCAACTGTAAGTATATTCTACAAAATAAGGAGTCATCTCTGTCCTTATAAATGTGCATGTATGTCTTCACAAACCCTGAGTATTTATTATGGAAAGAATAGTGAAAGGGCATTTCATAAAGAGAAAATGTAACTGAAGGGGAAAAAGAACTCTTTGTAAATGTATTACTTTATACCAATCATTGTTTTTTGGGACACAATAATTACTACCCTGAAAAGAGAAATTCAAACATCACAAGATCTTGGGACACAGAAAGTCCTACAAAAAGTGATTATTTATAACTAAGCTATCATTTTTTACACCACTATATAAAGGAAAAATCATCCATAACCTTGAACCTGAAAATTTTCTTGCAATAGGATATTTTCTATGTTTTTATTTTACCCTGACACTAGGTCCAACATCTCTGGATTTAACATCTTTAGGGCAAAACCTGTAGAAACAAAGGGTCCTCTCATTCTTATGAAGATACTTTTATTGATTTCAGTGAGTATGTGTGGTATTGACTGTCAGTGTTTCTGCCCATTTTTGCCCAAACTATTTGGGAAGAATTTTTGAAACTTTTGTTTTTTGTCTGAAATAAAAATAATCAACACCCTCTATACCTTCTTAGTATAAACAGTATAAATAAGAATATTTTTTTGTTTAAAACATTAACTTTGTGAAGCATTCTTAAATATCACTCCAACTTATTACATAGTATCTTGGCAAACTGTATAATTTTTTAAAATGTGTAACATTTAATGAACGAAAGAACTGAAGATGAATGTAAAGATTTAACTGCAAAGATGTTCATCCTAAACTTCTTCATACTGGTCAAAATTTGGAAATAGTCCAAAGATTTCTAAATACAAGTTGGTTAATTAAATGTGTGAGGTGTCTATAATAGACTAATATATTTGTCATTTAAAATGATGATGGAGTTCTATTTTTGCTTATTTGTTTGTTTGCTTTGGTAACGGGGATTGAACCCAGGAGAACTTTATCATTGAAACACATCCCTGAAATTTAAAAAAAATTTTGAGATAGGGTCTTACTAATTTGTTCAGGGCCTCACTGCCTTGCTGAGACTGGGTTTGAACTCTCAATCCTCCTGCCTCAGCTTTTGGAGCTGCTGGGATTACAGTCATGCACCGCTGCTCCCAGCATGATGAAGTTCTGTATAGACACAAAAGATATTCTTAAGTTTTTCTAAGGATGAAAAAACTCAAAATCACCTGTAGAAGAACACACTTCTCATCATTATTTTATAAGCAAAAGAGACAAGAATAATATGCTTCCAAACATCTTTGCTGTTTCTCCTGAGAAACGCCATTCTGAGTAACTTTTTGCTTTATTTTTTTTGAATGATCGTGTTTTCAATTTTTAAAATAGCCATGCATTCATTTTTGTTGTGCTGTGAAAACAAATACAACTCTCTCACATGCACTGTACAGAATTGTTTAGAGTGATTGAAATTCAGGACCACTAAAAATATTTGCATTTTAACAAATGTCTTTGCCTTATTATTTCAACACAATACTTATTCAATTTCTTACTGTGATTTGAGTTGTAATTAATAATTATATTAATTAATAATTTATGGAATGAGTGATTAGTGGGATCACTATTTCAGCTATTTCAGTAATTCATTTGCAAGTTTAATAAGATATAGAATAACATGTTTTCTAGACATTTTCTCTTCCAGAAACCCAAGAAAATAACACTTACAAAAGAATCAATGAACTTATTGGCAAAATTTATATGGTGTTATATTTTATTCCAATGTCATTCTCTGGTTTAGAACAATGTGTGTGTGTGTGTGTGTGTGTGTGTGCGCGTATTCACATGCATATGCACAGTATTAAATATCTTCTTTCAACACAACTGATTATTCACTCCTACTATGAATAGAATCCTTTGCTCTAGGTTGTGTTTGTTAATCTTTACCCTCTTTCTATTAGATTTGACCCCAGATCAAGAACTGCATAGTTGTTAGAAAACTTTTAAAAAGAGTTAAAATAAAGGTGATTCATGATTTTATTTTGAGAGTAAAGAAGTTCTGGGGTAGCTCAGTAACCTTTAAAAAGTTTCATGAAGAGAAACTAATAACAAAGTATAATACTAAATTTATCAGAAATATAAATATAACAACAAGCAGTAAGAATTATCCCCTGAACTATTAGGATTCTCCAAGAGAGAATATAGGTCTCATAGATAAATGCAAATTGGATTGTCAATTAGCTATTAATCATATTGGAGCTTAGGTTAATCATTCAATACTTATTGAGTACAATGAAAGTTAAAATATAATTTTGCTACCCAAAGTTTAATGTAGTACTTACTCATATAACTTTTCTATTATATTTTCTACAGGTAGTCTTCATCTGTGAGGCACTGGGTTTGATCCTAAGTGCCACGTTAAAAATAAATAAATAAATACAATAAAGTAATTGTGTCCACCTACAACTAAAAATATAAAAAAAGAAGTTCTGGTATTTACAATACCTATCCTTTATCACCTAGATTTTGTCTGTTTTCCCTGCTAAAACAACTCTCTATATGTGTTGATTTGTTTTGAAGGAACAGCAAAAAGGATTTTCTGATTAATTGAATGTTGAATCTGAGAGCATGTGACAAAAAATACTCAGTATGAACTGTGAAGTTTCTAGTGCCATTTACTGACCCCATTTTTGTAGACCCATAATGTGTAAGAGTACATTTTCCTCCACACCTTCACTAACAATTGTTCTTCCTTATATTCTTGATGATTGCTATGCTAATTAGAGTGAGATGAAATTTGGATTTTCATTTCCCTAATTGCTAAGGATTTTAAAATTTTTTTCATATATTTGTTTGCCATTTGTATTTCTTCCTTTGAAATATTTTTGTTGAGATCTTTCTTTGGCTTTAAGTTTTTTTTTTTTTTTTTTTGAGTCCTTTTATATTCTGATATGTATCCCCTATCAAAAGAGAAGATGGCAAAGATTTTTCTCCCATTGAATACAATCCATTTTCACACTTAATTTTTCCCTGGGCATGAATGAACTTTTATATTATGCCATCCCACATATTATTTCTGGGTTTTATTTCATAAACTTTAGGAGTCTAATTAAGAAAGTCAGTGCCTGTATCAATGTTGGAATGTTAACCCTGTGTTTTCTTCTAGCTGCTGCAGTGTTTCTTGTCAAATTACAAGGTCTTTGATGCACTTAGAGCTATTTTTGAGCAGGGTGAAAGATAGTGATCTATTTTTATTCTTCTGCATATGGATGTCCAGCTTTACCAGCACCATTTGATTAAAAAATTATCTTTTCTCCAATGTATGTTTTTGGCAGTGTTGACAAGGAGTAACTGACTGTATCAGTACAGCTTTGTCTCTATTTTATATCATTGACTTTCATGTCTGTTTTTATGCCAATACTATGATATTTTATTCTACTATAACTCTTTAGTATAATTTGAGATTAGGTATTGTGATGTCTCCAGCATTGCTCTTATTGATCAGGATTGCTTTGTCTATTCTGGGTCTTTTATTATTTCACATACATTTTAGAACTGTTTTCCTAGTTGTGTGAGGAATGTCATTAGTTTTTTGATGGGGATTGCATGAAATCTGTGGATTATTTTTGATCCAATAGACACTCTGACAATATTAATTTTGCCTATCCAAGAACATGGTAAGACTTTCCTTTATCTAAGGTAGTCTTTAATTTCTTTTTTCAGTGCTCTTTATTTTTATTGTAGAGATCTTTTTACCTTGTTAATTAGATTTATTTCCAGGTATATGTTTTTTGAGGTTATCGTGATTACAATTATTTTCCTGATTTTTTTTATCAGGTTCATTTTTGCTGTGTAGGATAACTATTAATTTTTTTAGGATGGTCTTTTATCTTGTGATTTTGCTGATTTTTAAAAATCAGCTCTAGAAGTCTTCTGGTATAGTATATCTTTATATTCTAAGTATGGCATCATGACATCTGCAAACAAAGATAATTTTACTTCTTTTCCTATTTGTAGCCCTTAAAATTTTCTTCTCTTTCCTGATTGCTTTGGCTAGATTATCAAAAATTATATTGAATATGTGTGGTGAGAGTGGACATACTTTACTTTTTCCTGATTTTAGAGGAAATGTTCAGTATTTCTCTCTTTGCTATGATGTTAGCATTTGTTTTGTTCTACATAGTCTTCATGATGTTGAGGAAAGTCTCTTTCAGTTTTTCAGTGTTTTTAGCATCAATTGATGCTAGACTTTTTCAAAGACCTTTTCAGTATCTATTGAGGTGATCATGTGATTTTTGTCCTTAATTCTATTGATCTGATGAATTACATAAACTGATTTATCTATGTTGAATCAACCTTGCATTCCTAGTATGAAACCAACTTGGTCATGGTGTATAATCTTCTTAATTTCTGTTTCTGAATGAAGTTTGCTAATATTTTATTAAGGATTTGTGTGATTATTTTATCAGGATTACTGGTCTATAATATACTTGATATATCCTTAACTGTTTCTGGTATCACGGTGATGCTGAATTCATAGAATGAACTTAGGAGCGCTTCCTTCCTTTCATAATATGAGAATTAGTGTTAGCTGCTTTTGAAAGGTCATGTGGAACTCAGCTGACTATCCATCTAGCACTGGGATTTTCTTAATCAAAAACCTTATATCACTGATTCCATCTTGTTGACTTGGTATTTGTCTGCTTAAGTTTTCTATATGATTTTAGCTCAATTTGCAAGGTAAAGAGCTACACAGAAACACAAATACAGAGAACAAATCTGGCATAAAAAAATGTGCTACATGTTTCTCAACCTTTAAGCGAAGAACAGAAGTGGAGATTCAGTTTGAAAATTTATACTGAATATTGTTCCTACAGGAATGTGAGAGTCCATAAACAGTTCCACTCTCTCTCAAATAGTGCTTAGTGGGTGACCTAAAGCACACTTGGCAAATCACAATCCAAAAACAGTTTTAGAGAATAGTGGATGCAGGGAGATTTCAGACAGGAGTAGAGAGGAGAGTGCAATCGGCTCTTCCTTTGAGCCCTATGGTGCATGAATGACCAGCAGAAAAGAATCAGGAACTCTCACCCTGCACAAAACTCAACTCAAGATGGATCAAATACTTAGCCACTACTACACAGGGCCTGAGCTTAATAGAAGAAAAAGTAGACCCAAATATTCACTATGTCAACCTAGGATCTGACTTCCTTAACAAGACCCCTAAAGCACAAGAAGTTAAATCAAGAATCAATAAATGGGATGGATTTAAACTAAAAAACTTTTTCTCAAGGAAAGAAACAATCAACAATGTGAACACAAAGCCTACAGATTGGGAGAAAATCTTTACCACATGCACCTCAAATAAAGCATTGATCTCTAGGATACATAGAGAACTCAAAAAACTTTGTGGCCTGAACCATCAACCTGAAGCCTTCCTACTTTCTGGTCATATATGGACCTTGCCTTGACTAAGCAGTCAGTCACTCCTGTGTTGGTTCAGAAAGCAGATTTCTATTTATTGCATAATGTCGCTGACTGACATCTTGGCTTCCATGGCACTATATCCAAAAAGCAAGAGCCCCTTTAAGCAATGGATAGAAAAGGCAGCACAGAAATGAATTCCATCAGTCCAATTTGGGGTGATATTTTTATATTAATCAAATTCCTCTTAATATTTGAAATGGTTTTACTTTTGTAATTACTGTACACAAAATTTCAGGAGTGCTTGAATGCTTGTCATAATCAGGCCTTTATAAGTAGAGACATGATCATTTCCAGGAACTATAAATGAAAAAGTTTTAAAAACATATTTTGTGATTTGCAGTATGGACAGGAAACAAAATTTAATTTTCAAACATTCGTATCTAAACATTGTAAAATGTAATATGCTCAACTTTCTTCATTTTTTGCTAATTTTTCTAAGATATATTAAAGGTTTTTTTTTTGTTTTGTTTTGTTTTTTATAGTAAAATGGACCCAGTAAGGAAATGTAAGATGTCAGAACATTATACGTTTTAAACTGTCTGGCTTAATAAAACAATGGGGTACAATTTAAAAAAAAGGCCCTATCAATGAAGTCTAAGGAACTGAACAGATACCTCACGTGAGAAGAAATACAATCAATCAACAAATATATGAAAAAAATGTTCAACATCTCTAGCAATTAGAGAAATGCAAATCAAAACTATTCTAAGATTTCACCTCATTTCAATCAGAATAGCAATTATCAAGAATACAAGGAATAATAAATGTTGGTGAAGATGTGGGGAAAAGGTACACTCATACACTGTTGGTGGGACTGCAAATTGATAAAACCACTATGAAAAGCAGTGTGGAAATGCCTCAGAAAACTTGGAATGGAACCACCATTTGTCCCAGCTTTGCCACTCCTCAGCATATACCCAGAATACTTAAAATCAGCATACTACAGTGATGCAGCCACATCAATGTTTACAGCAGCTCAAATCACAACAGCTAAACTATGGAACCAACCTAGGAGTCCTTTAACAGATGAATAGATAAAGAAAATGTGGTGTATATGTATGATGGAATATTATTCAGCCTTAAAGAAGAATGAAATTATGTCATTTGCTGATAAATGGATGGAGTTGGAGACTATCATGCTAAGTGAAACAAGCCAAACTCCCCCAAAAAATGACCAAATGTTTTCTATGATATGCACATACTAATTGACAAGAAGAGGCAGGGGTGCAAGGGACAAGTAGAGTAACTTTACTTAGAGCGGAGTAAAGGGAGGGAAGGAGGTATGGGGGTAGGAAAGATAATATTACCTCATGTACATATATGACGGCATGACCTATGTGATCCTATAATATGTGCAATCAGAAAAATGAGAAATTATACTCCATTTTATATATGATATATCAAAATGCATAAATGAATTCTGCTGTCATATAAAACTAATTATAAAAATTTTTTTTAAAAATAAAAATAAAAGAATCAGGGAAACTATACAGACATGCCAGCTTGATTATATTGGAGACAGGAGAGTACAAACCATTTTCCATTTGAGCTCTTTTGTGTGATTGACTATCTGAGAATTGGGGGAGGTAGATCTGGTTGCGCAATTGCTGTCACGGCAGAGACTTATAAATTATGTTTGGATGGTATGAGGGCTAAAGGAAATATCCTGTGCACCATACACCCAGGCTCATCTGTCACCCTGACACAGAGTAGAGTTCTGGGGAGACAACAGAATCTGAGATGCCTAGCCAAAGTGCTTGGGAGTACATCCCCAAAGGTCCAAAGTTCGATTTAGAACTTGTCCTCAGCAGTCAGAACTTCCCAAATAGATCTCTGTACTACTTTCAACCAGGAAGGGTAGCAACCAAAAATGTCTGGTCAAAACCCATACAGAAAGTACTTCTAATTCCATTTCTCCACACTAGCAAACAGAGAAGCTGAGGGCCAATTGAAGTGGCTATACTTCCAAATCTTCTCTAGAAGGCAGAGTGATTAAAATCACAAAAGAGATTGAATTTAATATTATCTAGCCCTGGATCATGTTAAGAGGTGCATAGCCAAAGAGCAAAGGGACAAAAGAAAAGTCTTCACTTAGCTGCAAATGCTCAACTTCAGCTACATTAGTGGGAAAATTTAAATATTTTTATAAAGAAATTTTTCTTTTCTTTTATTTTTTATTATTAATATTTTTTCAGTTGTACTGGCTGTATCTGTTGATTGACTCACACACACACACATACATGTATACATACATATATATACATAAGTTTCTAGAGTTTTTTCCTGTTTTATTATTTTAGTCCCTTTTATGAAACTTTCATTAATCTTTCTGCTTTTCTAAGAGATAGTGATTTTGTTGGTTTTTGATATTTTTGCTGTATTTATGCTTAATTTTTTAGCATTTTTTGTTGTTGTTTGACCATGGGGGGTATAGATGTTGCTCTACTCTACTTGTTTCTTTATTTATTACTGTTACCATTCTCATCTCTCCATCTAAAAGCAAAACATTTTGTTGTCTCTCTTCTACTGCTTCACTTTCTACCTCTTTGGAGACTTCATGCACAACCTTATCTGCACTTCTCCTCTCACCTTTAAATATTCCCACTTTCCTACTGCTTTCATCTTGCATATCCCAACAACTTCCTTAGTCTTTTGTTTTGTTTTGTTTTTATAATAGGGATTGAACTCAGGAGTACTCAACCACTGAATCACATTCCCGGAACTTTTTCTTTTTTTTTAATTTTGAGACAGAGTCCTAAGTTGCTGAAAGCCTAACTAAATTGTAGAGGCTGGTCTTGAAAATGCTATCCTCCTTCCTCAGCTTTCTGAGTCATTGCAATTACAAACATGCACCACCATCCTCAGCCCAACTTCCTTACTCTCAATGAGCTGTTAATGGTTTGGATGTTTTAAATTCCCCAAAAGTCCATGTGTGAAACAATGTAAGAATGTTTAGAGGAGAATTAATTGGTTTATTAGAGTCTTAACACAATAAGTGAACTAATCCCCCGATAGGATTACCTGAGTGGCAACTGAAGGTGGTTAGGGTGTGCCTGGAGGAGGGAGGTCATTAGGGGCTTGCCTTTGAGGTATACTTTGTATCTGGTGAGGGAAGTCTCTCTCTCTACTCTCTGATCATCATGGGAGTCACTTCCCTCTACCACACTCTTCCAGCATGATGTTCTGCTTCACCTGGAGCCCAAGGAGTGGAGCTGGCCTTCTATGGACTGAGACCTCTGAAACCATGAGTCCCTAAATAAATTATTCCTAACCTAAAATTTTTCTTGTCAGGTCTTTTAGTCACAGCACCAAAAAAACTGACTAAAACACAAATGATATCTTTAATACCTTTTGAATTCATTTAATTTATCTTTTGGGGAAATGGAATAAGGCCATGCAGGGGAAACACTATCATAGAAGCTCCACAAGTGTGGATAAAAATACCAATTCTTCACTGGAAACCTGAGTCTAGAAAGCTGAAAAGAATGAACAACTCTTTCACATGAAACAGGTAATCCAAGCTCTGGAATTAGGAGCCTCACTGACATTGGGATGGGGAAAAATGAGACCAATTAAAACCCAGTCAAATTGGGGAAACCTGAGTCATCTATTTCAAGAAAGGACTGGAGGGTAGGCTGATTTATTCTACTTTCCTTTCCACAGGATATTGTATGAGACTCATAGAAAGAATGGGGCATGAAGGTAGTAAAATGCTGCAGTCAAACTCTTCACAGAGACTCCCCCAAAAACTTACCATTTTATCTTAGAGCTGAAAATAAACAAATGGCAAAATAACTGAAACACCAGAGGGAAAACATTGTATTTCTAAAATACAAACAAGAAAAATATTTTAGTGGATTGATTAAAAACATTATTAATTATTTTGTAAAGATTTATTATTATAAGGATTGTTCTGAAATGACTGTAATTATGTAAGACTAGTATCTTTCCTCAACATGATATAAGAGAATGGACATAGCAATGAGTTCAAATTGAATAAAAATACTAACATCAAGACACCAAATAAAGAGAAAGTCATTCCTAATAGCTCACAACACAACTACGCCCATGGATATCAGATTAGAGAAAATACCAGAAAAATAATTTAGCAAGGTGTTAATTAAAATTTTGAATGAACAAAATGTTGATCTAAGAAATGAAGTGAAAGAACATTTCAACAAAGACAGATTCTGAAAACAAAGAATATAAGCAGAAATATTGGAAATGAAAGACTCAGTAAATCAAATGAAAAACTCAGTTGAAAGAATCAATAGTATAATAGACCACTTTAAAGAGATCCTCAGACCTCAAATACAAAGTACATAGCCTAGAAATAAAGTCTATAATAAAGAAAAGATATTAAGAGATGTTGACCAAAATAGTCAAGAAATTTGGGAAAGCATTAAGAGATTAAACCTAAGAACCACTGCCATACATGAAAAAAAAAAGAAATAGAGGAGATTCAAGATGGCGAACTAGAGGGAGGCTGTGTTCCTTGTCACTCTGTAACTCGAGATTCAAGAAGAGGAAAGTCTGTTTCTCTGTGGGGAAGCCTTTGCTGCTCATGGATCCCCTGCTGTTTACCCCATTTGTGCACCTGATCACCAGACCCTAAAAGCTAGAAAGGCCTGAACAACACATTTCAAGCTATGAAAGAACATGGTTGCCACTCAAGAATCCTATACCCAGCAAAACTAACCTTCAGAATTGAAGATGAAATATAATCCTTCCATGATAAACAAAAGTTAAAAGAATTTACAAACATAAAACCTATGCTAAAGAACACTCTCAGCAAAATATTCCATGAGGGGGAAATGAAAAACACCAATGTAGATCAGCAAAGGGAGGAACTACCCTAAAGGAAAAGCCAATCAAACGAAAAACCAAACCAAGTTAAAAACCAAAAATAAGCCCAATGACTGGGAACACAAATCATATCTCAATAATAACCCTGAATGTTAGTGGCCTAAACTCATCAATCAAAAGACATAGCCTGGCAGAATGGATTAAAAAGAAGGACCCAATAATATACCTCCTTCAAGAGACTCATCTCAGAAAGAGACTTCCACAGACTAAAGGTGAAAGGATGGAAAAAATCACACCACACACAAGGACTCAGTAAAAAAAGTGGGGGGTTTCCATCATTATATCAGATAAAGTGGACTTCAAACCAATGTTAGTCAGAAGGGAAAAAGATGGACATTTCATACTGCTTAAGTGAACCATAAATCAGGAAGACATAACTATTGTAAATATTTATGCCCTGAACAATGGTGCATCCATGTATATCAAACAAATCCTCAATTCCAGGAATCAAAGCAATAATTCTGGGTAACTTTAATACACCACTGTCAGAATGCATGAGAAAATGCTTTCCCCTCCAGAATCCTATCTATAGAGTATGTTAGCTAACTTTGGATTTTTGCCAATGGAGAGAGAGGAAAGGGTCTTTCATCTGTAGTTTGAATTTACATTTCTCTTTTATAATAAGTGCAGTTAACTATCTTGTTGTTTATTAATAGCAAATTTTCTGTTTCGAAAGAGTTATGATTTTGTCAATTTGCATGTTAGGGAGGATAGCTCTTTGTGATATGAGCTGTAAATATCCCCCTTAGTTGTCTTTTTAAAAAGTTTGTCTATGATGCTTCTTTCCATAAGAAATTGATTTTTATGTAAAAAAAAGTATCAGTGAAATAATTTATGGCTTGGGGATTTTGAGTCATGAAAGGTTAGATAGTTCTTGCTAACTCCAGATTTGTAAAGAAAAAAATTTCAAGTTTTCTTCTTATTATCTAATGGTTTTGTTATTTAAAAAATTTATTTGGTATGTATGGAATTATCACAGTATATGAGGTAAGGCAGGGATATTACTTTACATATCCCTGTAATATTTATTGACTACTTCTTTTTCACAGTGATTTGATATGATGTCCTCTTTATACATTCAATTTCTATATGTATCTGAGTGTACTTACTTCTGGGCATTCTGTTTGGCTAATAGACCAGTATGATACTCTTAAATTATTTAGGCTTAAAAATGCCTTAATGTGTTTTAGTGCTGATCCCATTTCTATGTTTATTTTTATTTTTTTCACTAAATTTAGCATCAGGTGATATAGCTTAAAACTGTTAGGTTTTGTTAAGATTTTGTTAAATTTACAAATTAATCTACACAATAATATGGTCCTTCTATTTGTAGAAAGGCTACTATTTTACTTCAGTGGTATTTTAGTTTTTATTTTTAATAGGTCTCACATTTTATTGACATATTAATATATGTTTGTTCCTGTTATATATGAAATCTTTTCTTCCATTAAATCTTCCAAAAGATTGTTTGAATATATGTAAACTCCTGATTTTTGTGTGTTGATTTTATGCTTGGTAATCTAATTGAGCTATCTTACTGTTTGTAGCTGTTAATAAAATATCTTGAATCTTCAAAAGAAAAAAAAAAAAGAAGTAATTATAGTTGCACGTGAGTCAGTTACCAGAATATTTAGTGCAGCATATTTATATAATAAATTGTAAACACAAATAGACCAATAGGTGACTGGCCAAATATTATTATAATACCATTACACAATGGTTTGCTGTGGAAACATTAAAATTATATAGTGTAAGAATACTTAATATTAAAAAATGAAACATTGTTGAAAGGTAAAAGTAAGTTACAAAATACTGTAATAGTGTGATCCTATGTATATAAAAGAGAAAAATTGTATGTTTGCCTTTGTATGCATTTCTGTGTGTAACTTGCAAATTGAATAAAGATGATGCATTTTGATTGAAAAAAATAGAAAAAGAAATACAAACTAAAGGAATGCAAAACCTGTCTGATGAAATAATATCAGAAATTTTTCCACACCTTAGGAACAAGAAAGAAATCCAAATACAAGAGGCATTTGAATGTCAATAAACAAAATCAAAAAACATAAACTCATGTATTTTAATTAAAATACCTAATAAAGAGAACAAGATTCTAAAAGCCACTGGGATGGATTGGAATAATACACACCAAAGCCCTAAAAGATAATGGAATGTATTCCAAGCAAGAGTGCTATATCTTGCAAAATTATCTTACAAAATTAAAGATGCAAAAAAAAAAACTCTATGATAAGTAGAAACTAAAAAATTGATAACCACTAAGCCACCACTATAAAATATACTTGAAGAGATACTTCATGGAAAGTAAGTGAAAAATAAAATCAACAGAAGGATAAGATGCACTAGAATAATAGGTATTTAGAGGAGAATAATCCTGAAATAAGCATTAAAAGCAAATCAAAATGGCATGAAATAAAAGTCATCACTCAATAACATTGAATGTAAATGGCCTAAACTCTTAAATCAAAAGACATAGATTGGATGGTTTTCAAGACGGCGGACTAGAGGGAGGCTGCATTCCTTGTCGCTCTGTAACGCCGGTTTCAAGCAGAGGATATTTGTTTTTTGGTGAGGCAGTTTTTGCTGCTTATTGATCCCCTGCTATTTACCCCATTTGTCTGCTTTGATCACTTGCAGTTTGCCAGCATATCAACACCTTTTTTGAGTGCAGATTGCTCACTGTCAGGCGCCTATCATTCATTTGCCTGCCTTTCACCTGTCCATCGTCTGCCTTACACCTATCCATCACCCAATGCACAAGGTTCACCTCCCCGATCGTCTGACAACAGTCAGCAAACTGATCGCCAACCGCCAGTGGAGCACCAACTGCCTGCTGTTACCTGGAAGTTCACTGTTACAGTACCTGCAGGTTTGATTACACATGGCTGCTGCCATTTTGAAACAACAGTCAGGCCTCATAAGACCCCTGGCCAGACTGACTGAGCCCCGTCTCCAGGATCCCTCAGCCCGACCAATCACTCCCTGCCTCTGGGGCCCTCACATCGACTGACTGCTCCCTGCTGCCAGGACCCCCAGACCAACTGACTGCGCCCTATCACCGGGATCCCAGACCGACTGATTGCACCTGGCCTCCAGGATCCCGCAACCACACCAAACACACCCGACCTCCAGGACCCCTGCCTGACCAACTGCACCCCGCCTCCAGGACCTCAAGCCGACCACATCCACATCCTGAGCTGCAGCTCCCCATTTGCCAACACATTTGGAAGCCAGAGTGGCCATCTTGGATAATCCTGGAAGCTGTAGCTCAATCTTTAGGTGGGGCAAATCCCATCCTGAGACGCCTGCTGGAGACTTGACGCTCACTGTCAGGTACCTCTCATGCATCAGGCTGCTGAAGACTGGGAGGTTTCATTACTATGACTGTTATACTGTAGATTTTCTTTTTTCTCCTTATTGAAAAATTTTAAGTTTTTATTTCTTTACTTTTCTTGCTCTCTTTTCCTTTTGTTTACATGTTCCCTCAGAGTCTCTTTCTCCCTTTTTGCATACTAACATCCAATTTCTTTTTATTACACTCTCACCGTTTCTATTATCTAGAACTTCTGTATATTCTTTTCTTATCCCATTAACAGCTACTTTCTACATCCCTCTGCATCCTCTTTGTCCTCCATTAGAAACTGCAGACCTTTTTGCAAATCTGTTTGTTTTACTGAAGATAATATTTGAACTCTTTCTGTTTATTATGACAATATTGTTATTGTCCTCATAGGGGCTATTTGGTCTAGGATTGCATAGTGTCTGAATTGGGCACTGCTAATATTGATCTCCCCTTAAAGAAAAGGTTTTGGAAACCTATAGGGCCACTATAAGCCTATAGGGGGAAATCTGCAATACCCCAGATCTGCACTGCTATAGGGGAAGATACATGAATAACATGAAAAAACAAGGGAAGAAAATTATCCAAACAAATCTAGATTCAAAAGACATAGATTGGTAGACTGATTAAGAAATAAACCCCCAAAATATGTTGCTTACAATAAAGTCACCTTACAGATAAAGACATACAGAGGTTGAAGGTGAAAGAATGGGAAATGATATACCATGTAAATGGAGAACAAAAGCAAGCAGGAATAATTATTCTCATACCTGTCAAAGTAGACCTCAATCAGAAAAGACAAAGTTACTTCATCCAGACTAAGACTCCAGTAACAATACACTTTGATTTTAAATATGTATAACCCTAACATCAGTGCATCTATACACATTTTTAAAAAATTCTCCTCAATATAAACAATTAAATAGAAAGCAATATACTAGTACTGGGTCACTTCAATACCCCTCTGTCACCAAATGTTTTAGTCATGGAAGTTGTGCCTTTCCATGTGCAAGGTCACCTGGGGCTCCTCAAACTGTACTTCAATATCAGGAGTTGTGAAGAAAACCTCTGAAACCCATCATTGGGACCTGGTAGGAGATAGCTTTGATCACCAATAGGTTCCAATGATGTCTAACATTCCAGTGGTTCCCCCCACATAGTGGGCGGGTCCAGAAGGTGGTATGGGAGACTAGTGCCTTTGGGGCATTTCCTCTTAAAAAGGTGCTCCTTCCCTCAAGAGAAACAACTGAAGTGTATCCCAGTGCCTCCACCTGCACAGTTGCCACTAATTCTCCATGTCATTTGTCTTTTTTCTCTTTTTCTAAGTCCCTATTGTAAAAGGCTATTGCAGCAGCCTGAACAACTGGATCAAAACTTTGCCCAGTTCCACAGCCAGTTTTTAGATTTTTCTATGTCTGTGACTCTGACTTAATATTAATATATTTAGTAATAGCCTTTCAGAGTTTATGTAAGATTACTGGTGGCTCTCCTTCTCCCAAATCTACATTTGTTGATTAAGCATAATTCAAAGGTTTTACTCCATTTATCCTCCCACCTCCACCATTTACAGAAAAGGTCTAATTGCTGAATGGTATTGTTCATTGGTGTTCCCTGTGTTCATGCATCTATTTGAGTTTTTCAATTAGACCCCTGCTTAGGTACATTAGTATAGAGTCATCTGTCTTACTGGGTCCCCTGCTTGTGCCCACAAGCACTTTCATCAACTGGGAAGATGGTCTCATTTGAGGATCCTCTCCCAATTCCTTTGGTTTGGACATGCCCCTAATATCCTCACTCACCAGCTTTCCCTAGTTGCTTATGCCCTTCTACATTTGCCTCAACTTGCCACCTCATCTATCACACCTAGTTACAATCATACTTCTATATGTCTATTAACTATATTCTAGTCTTTGCATCTGTTGTCTCCTGCTTAGTTAAGGTCTTCATATTATCTAAGCTATGCTCCTGTCAAGGTATCCTGTCTTTTCTGATTTTATTTTCACCCTTTCAACTCATTTTCCAAACTGCTACCACAAACTTTTTTTTTTTAATTTGAAAACCTGAATTTGCTACTTGTCTGCCTAAAATACTTCAGTGGATTCCTATTGAATTATTGATGAAGATTAACTTCTATACTTGTTATACTTGTGATGAAACTTTCTCTTCTTAGAATTGTTTAGCTTTCTAGTCTCAACCACCATTGATTTTTATGCGATAATAATTTTGTTTCTTCTAAGGAGTTATTTTTCCTTTTAGTTAAAAAAAAGGTTGAAAAAGCTTGTCTGCTTTCCTTTCAGAAATAATATGTGACTTACTATGCCTTACAATATACAACAATATGTCCAATATGTCTTTCCATTATGTTCTTTCTCTGAGACTTTCTAATATCCACTATTCATCTGATATTATATTGAAATAAGTTGTTTTTGCCTATGTTGACCAATTGATTGTTATGTATGAGATTCTATGTCTCTATATTTATAAATGTAATGCAGTTTAAAGCTCAAGTTAGATGATCAATGAGTAATGTTGCATAAATGAAATTAATTAAACTACTGTGAAAATTAAAATATGGAGCAAACCAAATAGACAAACAAATAAAAACAGATTACCTCAGTTCACAGGATTCCACCTTTAGGGTTTCTTTAACTTTTAAGTCTAACCTGTTGAGTGTAACTTTTGTAGCATCTTGTTTTTTCAAGCAAGCTAGTGAGGCATGACAGAGCAGAAGTATGTAAATGTTACTATAATGGACCTCTTTCTAGCATGTCACAGTTTTATTTTTAATAAATTGATAAGTGATATGAATGTAAAGGTAATTATGTTTTAAACATGATATTGTAAATTTGAAATGTAGCTTCCATTCTTGTGCATAATTACAAAGCATTTTATTTTTATCAGTGTCAAATAGGTTTTTGTACAGGCTTCAATGCATTTTCTGAAGCGTGCTGTTTTTTAATGAAAGTAACTATAATCTTTTCATATCCCATGGAACTGTCGTTTACACATTGCAACTTTTTAAACTGACCACATTTTTCAAAATTAACTTTTTTGAAGGAAGGACATTTCCCCCTTGCTAAATGATACTAAACTATTGTTTGGGCTCTTATAATTAGGTCCTCAGATTTTATAAAAATTTAGTCTGTAGCTTTTTAGGTTCTTCACTAGAGTTGGTTGTATATAAAGAATATAAAGTGACCCCCAAATTCTTTTAAATGCCTGAATTTTTCCACTAATATGTACTTTGGGGAGCATTTCATTCTTGCATACTTTCACCATTAAATTGAAAAAGTCTTTAGCTTCTTTTAGTTGATGTGAACCATTTGTTTTGTTTTGTTTAATTCTGCTTGGGGGATATTTTAATATAATTTCTGTCTAAATCAAACATCACCTCTGAATGTTAACTTTTATATGTCAAAATTTGATGAATCATATATCTAGGAAGTGAGATTGCAATATGCTTAAATTTGAGACAGAGAAAAGAAGGAGAAAATTCTGGGAATTTCTATTGAAACTCCATTAAGAGAAATTGATAGAACTTTATAATTTTGATGAGCTGAATAGATACCAATGTCAATGTGTGGAAATTTTTTCTTAAAACTTGTTCATGTATTATTTTGATCAATTTTTCTATGGCATTTGGTGCAATAAACCTTTTGAATTTATCTTGAATATTTAAAAGAAACCGTGACACAAAGATCAACTACTGCAAATACTGAGGGTAAGGTGACAAACTAGAAAGGAGGTAGAATGTGGCAAAGAACAAGAAAATAATTAACTGGTTCTTTCTGGGCCCTCTCAGTGTTTTCTGAACTCTCATTAAATTTATAATGAAAACAAAAACTGTTTTATTCCAAAGAGACTTTGAGGACCTGCAAAGCAAAAATGTGTTTGAGGTCTTAAAATTATAATTTGGGGAGGACAGATTCTAGTAGAAAGCAGAATGTGTCACTTGTCAGGGATTTATATTGTACTTTCTTAAGTAAGAAAAGAGGAAGTTTAAATGGGTTACATAAATTATTCATCAATAATTATGACTGAAGGATAAATTTGCTTCATCAATCCAGTACAGACCAGCACAGACTATGTCATTATTCTAGGAAAGAGTTTAGTTTATGCAGTGGTCAGAATTTCTTCCCAATAAGTAACTTTCTTTTAGTATGTCAGCAAGTTTATAAAGCAGTCACTACAGCAAAAAAATTAGTGTCTGAGTCATAAAATGGAGTGACTGTTGCCAATATTCTTTCAAACCTAATGGTCATTTACATTTATTAAGTATTTACTATGTCCTAGTCACTATGTTAGGGAACTAACATAAATCATACTATCTTCGTACCAATACCCATAAAACTTTATTCAAGTAAATGAGTTTAGAAAGATTATTCTACATGATCAAGATGAGATTTAACCTCAGGTTCATCTAGTTTCAAAATCTCTGATTTTCCCGTACAACCCACAATGCATATCTTGCTTTTATATTATTCTGACCCAATTGTGGTAACTACTCTAGCTGCACAAAATTTCTTGTGATCTGCCATATACCTTAGGATATGATTGTGAATCTTATTCTTTTGGTATACAAGACCAATTTTTTTAATGTTGAAACTAACAAATTATTACAGAACTATTTAAACTGAAGTTCTATTCAAAAAAACCTACTAGGTATATCATTCAATAATATCCAAATTGGAAATTGGAAATAGATGTAAATGATCAGAAAATTTTTATTGGCCTGTGGACTATGCTTGTGTCATTCATACTTTCTAATTTTTCCTTGCTCTATATAAAGTTTTATTTTAAAAGTAAATTAACTTTAATTTACCCCACAATGCTCTTTAAGATAAAGTTGTCCAGAATGATTCTTGTGTATGAGATTTAAAATGAATTAATGCATTTCCCACATCCTTGCATTACACAGTTGTCATTCTAATGCCTTTGGAAACAGATTATCTTCACAGGTGTCTACTTTCCTTTCAGAATACAGAAACAATATAACTATTTACACATTAATTCATCATTTGGGTGAAGCATTACATATCAGATATAATTTAGGGGTTTCTGAAGAGAGTAAGCTTCAATATAAGATAACATCTGGATCTTGTTATTTCAATATCTATTCTTAGTTGTAAAAATGCTATCTAATATGTACCTTCTGTCATTCTAATTGACTTAGTGTTCTATTGTGAGCTCCTGTCTTTGGGAACTGTGCTGTGAACCCATGTGAATATGAGAATTACTTAGAAAATAACAATTACACAATTTTTTTAAGGTCTGAAAACAGATGGCTCCTTTGGGTAAAAACTCAACTTTGTAATGTGATTTTTACAATGTGTATAACGCACTATGTCCCAAAGTACCTATTCCATCTAATTTTATTTGGCAGCAATATTAACCATATTAAAATTTAATCCCAGAAAAATTCTTAGAACATGAAATTTAACATCCTGTTGTTTAAGAATACCATCCAGTGGCATTAAATATGTTCAAATTATTTCACAACATTTTCACAATCCATCTCCAGTACTCGTCATCTTGCTAACCTAAACAAAAAATCCCAATTCCATCTCTTAAATCCCTGGAAACTATCACTCTATTTTAAGTCTCTATGTATTTGAGTATTCAAGGTAACTCAGAAGTTAAATAATACAATCCATATAATTTCATGAGTAACTTATTTTACCAACCTTAATTTCTTCAAGACTCATCCATGCTGTTTCATGTGTTGCAATTCACTTCCTTTTTTCTATTTTATGCATATACCATATTTTGTTTATCCATTCATCCATCTATGGACATTTGAGTTACTTAACTTCCATCTTTTGGTTATTTTGTATAGTGCTTCCTTGAATATGAATATACAGATATCATTTCAAGGTTTTGCTTTCATTTTTGGGGGGATATATGCTCAAAACTGAATTGCTAGATGATATGGTAATTGTATGTTTACATTCTTGAGGAATAACCATACTGCATACAACATCATCATCATCTTATATCCCCATCAAGAGTTAACAATAATTTCTATTTTTTCAGATTTGTGTCACTACTTATTTTCTATTTCACTTTTGGTCGTCACCATCCTAATGGGTGTGATGCATGGCTCATTAGGATTTTGATTTATATTTTCATACTTATTTGATATAGTGACTGTTGAATATCTTTTCAAATGCCTATTAATCTTTTGTATATCTCCTATGGAGAAATATCTATTCAAGTCATTTTGCATTTTTTAATCAGGCTGCCTTTTTTTGTCAATAAATCTTGTGAGTTTTTTTTTAACATGTTTTAGATATTAAAATCCTCTTCTATGGAGTAAATCGTGCCCCCCAAATTCACATTTTAAATAACTAACTCCAATATTATTATATTTGGAGATTGGACCTATATGGAGGTGACGGTTAAATTAAGTCATAGGGTAGGTCCCTCATCCACTGTTTAGTGTCCTTATAAGATGAGACACCGGACAATTCTTTCTTTCTACCATGTGAGGACATATAGAGAAGTTGGTCATCTGTAAGCCAGGAAGAGATCCCTCACTAGAAACTAGCCCTTCCAGAGCTTCACCTGAAACTTGTCTTCCCACCTGATATGTGAGGGGAAAAAAATGCTCTTGCTATTTAGGGTATTCAGTGTTTCGTATTTTGTTATGTCAGCATGAACAGTCTAACCCAACCTCTTGTTGAGTAAATGATTTACAAATAATTTCCCAATATGGGAGTCGACTTTTCCAATGTTTATTGTGGGTTTTTTTTTCTTGATACTCAGATTTTAATGTTGGTACAGTATAGTTTGTTTTTTGTTTGTTTGTTTGTTTTTATTGCCTGTGCTTTTGGAGTCACATTCAAGAAACTGGTAAATCCAATTATTATGATACTTTCCCTGTGTTTCCATCTAAAAAAACATAAGGAGAGACCTTCAAAATCTTCTAGAATTTCTGTAGTTTTATTGTGGGGTGCAACTTAAGAGCAAACCAATCACCACTGAGAAGTCCAAATTTGAGAGTCTTTATTAGCCAGCATGCTGGCTGTCTCACGCGATTCCCCAAAAATGGCTGCTGGAAGAACAGCCCCGGTCATAGGGTTGCAAGGGTTTTTATACCATAAGTCAGTACATCAATCATAAGTGTCTGTTGCTATGATTCAAAACTGCAAACTAACATCATGAGATATAAAATCATAAGCAGAAGTGGAAGTGGGTCAAAATGACCTTAGTTGGGTACAATTTTACAATGGTTACTAACACCTAGGCAATTGTTGTCGACAGGGTTCATTGTCTAAGAAAAATAGGAATCAAAAAGAGAACAATTTTATATTAATAAGAATTGCCATTTTGTATTGCCAAACCTGCTATGCTAAGCAACTGTTGATGGGTACAGAGGTGGGGTGTTCCTACTGGAGAAACATTTCCTACATAACATGGAGTCTCAGGGTAAAATGGAGTCTGTTTAGTCATTGCCCATATAGCCTGGCCTATAACATTTCCATGGAGTCAAATATGTCAACCAGTCACAGTTTTATTTCTTACATGTAAGTCTTTTATTTTCAGTCAATTTTTCTGTAATTTAGAAGGTAATGGCCCACTTCATTGTTTTACATCTAGATATCTAGTTTGGTAAAAATAGCATTTGTTGAAAAACACTGTGCTTTCACCATGGAGTAGTTTTGACATCATTATTGAAAATTATTTGAACACATGTGAGGGATTACTTTTGGACTCTCTAAGTCCATTCTTCTACATGTCTATCTTTATATCACTATCACACTTTTTCGATTCTTGTAGATTTGTAGAAAGTTTTACAACCTGGAAGTATGATTATACACTTTCTGGATTGTTTCTCCTTTTATGTGTTCCTTGTAATGGATTTTAGGCTTGATTTTTTTTTCTGAAAATACTGGTGGAATTTTGATAGGGATCATATTAAATCTGTAGATCAGTTTGAGTATATGAATCTTAATGATACTAAGTACATTAATCCATGAGTACTGGTTATTTTCCCATTTATTGGTATATTATATAAGTTCATTCAGCAATGTTTCATGGTATTAAGTGTTCAATTATTCACCTCTTTGGTAAGTTTATTCATAATATTATTTTAATGTTATTGTAAATGCAATTGGTTCCTTAATTCTACTTACAGATAGTTTATTTTTATTGGATAGCTATGTTAATAAATTTTGGTATCAATTTCATATCCTGAAATTTTGTTAAATCTATTTATTAGTTCTGTCATTTTTGTGTGTACACATAAAATGCCTAGAGTTTCTTTCATATAATATTATGTCTTCTGTGAATATAGGCAATTTTATTATTCTTCCCTCTTTGAGCATATTTTATTTCTTTTCCCTACCTAGTTGCTCTGTCTAGTTCCAGTACTATGATGAATAGAAATATGAAAAGCAAGTGCTGTTATTTGAATGTGTTTCCCAAAGTTCATATGTTGGAAACTTGATCCCCAATGTGGTGGTGATGTCAAATCCTTTTCCTGGAGCTGTGAAATGATAACCTAGCAGGTAGGGCTGGTGTGCAGGCAGTCAGTAGAGTCTGCAGACACGCTGAGCCTACCATGCTAGTGTATACCCGAGACATGGCAGGCCAAGGCCAAGGTGAGCCAGGACATGATCTATTGCACCACGGAGGCTCAGCCTGATCCTGGCCCAATGTGAACACCAGCTGATTCTGTACAGTACTATAGCTCTGAACACCTGAGCATCCCTGATCCAACAACCTCAACTTCCCACTTCCTGGCCAAAAGTGAGAAAAGGAAAGTGCAGCAGACACAAATGAAAGTTCAGACTCAAGGGTTAACCAATAGTGTCAGTGTTTCTCCAAACCCTGATTAGCATTAGTTTGGTAAGTTTGGACTAATAGTGTTGACCCACATGCTATGTAAACCCTGAGACTAGCACACTGAGGCTGTAACCTGTAGTGGGATAGAGACTTGCCTCTGTAAGAGTTTTGATAATATTCTTCAGACTTAAATAAATTCTATTCCTTTCACTCCTGCCTTCCACTGGACTATGAATATCAGTCTTCAGATTTGTGTGACAAGAACCTGGAAAGAATTTGGTGGTAAGTTGCTGGAGTCCTTTGCATCACTGGAGGGCATAGCTCACATTAAGAGCTGCAACAGGAACTGCAACGTACCACTCGATGGTAGTGTAGCAGAATTGGGCTTTTCTGACTGTGACTCACAGAGCTGATGCTAGTAAGCATTCCCTACTATGATTGGCTGCTAACACTAAAATGCATCATTGCCAATATTGTGGGAAGTGCTTTGTTGTTGTGGGGTTAGTTTCTTTATAAAAGAGCAAGTTTGATCTCCCCTTATTTTCCCCCCATTCTCTCCCTCTTTCTCTCTCTCTCTCTCTCTTTCTTCCTTTCTTTTACCTTCTGCCATGTGATTCTTTCCATCATGTCATAGCACACCAAAAAGGCCCTCACCATGTACTAGCATCTTTATCTGGATTTCTCAGCTTTCAATTACTCTGAATCAATTTTCATTCCATACATAATCCAGTCTTGATTATTCTGTTATAACAAAACAAAATGGACTAAGACAGCAGGCAAACTTGTTTTATTCTAATCTTAGAAGAAAATCTTCAGTCTATCACTTTTATTATATTGTGGTCGCATTCCTTCTATTCATATTTTGTTGAACATTTTAATTTTGAAAGGGTCTTAAAATCTATAAATTTCTTTATAAGTACTGGGGCGGACCATTCTTGCATTCCAGAAATAAATCTGAGTTTGTGATGATTTATAATTCATTTAAAGTGTTATTTGATTGACTTTGCCAGTATTTTGTTAAGGATTTCTGCATCAATGTCAGGGATATTGTTCCATAGGTTTTGTTTTTGTTGTTGTTGTTGTTGTTTTAGTTTTCTTGCCAAGCTTTGGTATTAAACTAGTATTCACCTTATAAAATCCATAATTTATTTAGAAGTCTTCTTTCTAGGCTGGGGATATAGCTCAGTTGGTAGAGTGTTTGCCTTGCAAGCACAAGGCTCTGGGTTCAATCCCCAGCACTGCAAAAAAAAAAAGGAAGTCTTCTTTCTACTTCAATTTTTGAAAGAGTTTGAGAAGAATTGGTACTAATTCTTGGAATATTTTGCAGAATTCATCAGTGAAACCATATGTTCCTGAACTTTAATAATGGAGATTTTTGGTAATTGATTCAATATTTTTTTTATAAATTTCTTTTTATATTATCTTGGTCTTTATTCCTAATTATTTCAGATATGCAAATTACTTTCATATTCTGTTATCTATAGCCACAGCACCTGGCAATAGAAGTTAATCCCAGAAAATAGTGTCTGATCATAATGTTTGTATATCATTTGTTTCTTAATATAGATTTAGTGTTACTTAGTATGACATGCATCTTTCTGGACAAGTACTTGTATATTTTTCTACAGAAACTCTCTTGAATTTTCAGATTTTTTACTTTTCACACATACAAACTAATTATTTACTCTATTCAATGTACATATAATCACTTTGCATACATGACCAAAAACTATCACATTGATACAACATGGACTGTAGAGGGGTATATTCTAAAATATGTTTTTCCTTTGAATTTTGGGATTTATACATCTTTGGATAATTTTTATTGGAAAATAACTATAGATTATCTGTGACCATACCACCCCGAATGCATCCAATGTCATCTGATCTTGCAGGTTAAGCAGGGTCAGACCTGGTTAACACTTGGGTGGGAGAAAATAATGATAGATTATAGATATACCATAAATATTAATCACATGATTTCCAGTGCAATTTTAGGAAAGTTAAACAATGGTATTTAATCTTCCCTTTAAAATTGTTTGTTACTTATGTTACTGAGAGTTAAGTTCTTTTGATATTGACCATAAGTCTGAATTTTGATATATTACTCTAAAAAGTAACAATAGTTAAATATTAATAAAGTCATAAAAATAAATAGGAAACAAATAGATAACATGGAAACATACATGAAGAAGTACAGGAAGATGTGGGAGTGGAGCTAGCACCAAAAGGAGGAAGGGAAGGAACAGCTGACTGGAGAGGTAGGCAACAGAATAAATGCTCTACGACCCAATATTTGATAGTCTGAGACCTGGAGAGACTTGAAGTTTGGTTATCAGAGCAAAAAATAGGGACAGAGTTTCTTAACTCCAAATATGGAACAGGGTGGGGCAAGGGGGAAGGGACAATAAAGAAAGGGGGAGAGGTAAAATACATAAGCTCTTTTCCTCAGCATCAGCTGGGAAGAAAAGCAGACCAAATTGAAACATGATAGGAACAGCAGAGTGATTCAAGGACATCAAGCAGTTTAACCCAAATTGTGGACAGGAATCTGTGCCAGGCATGACAACCACTTTGTGGAGCCCACAGCTGGCCAGCCACTCTAGAAGAAATTAATCAAAACAACATCTATCCATCCTCAGACTGCAAAATATGTACCTAGAAGGAATATCACTGCAGTGGGATGTTTCATAAATCCTGCTAGAAAGAACTTGTAGAAGGACTGCTACCAGCAAAAAGTTGCTGAAAACCCTTTCCCTGAACCATGAACAAGGGAAGTGGGTTGGAGCAGACCTGATACATGAATTGCTAGCCAAAACCACACCCCACACAGTCTCTGTGGGAGATCAGCAGAAACAGAGGGGTCACCTGTGATTCACAGTGGTGGAAAGTGAAAACTCAGAACCAGGCAGGAAAACAGTTTCTGTCCCGGGCAACAGAGGGGCTTGGTTCCAGCAAATATCTGAACAAGAGAAGGACATCTACTTCTGTCCCAGAGGAGGAGAGCATGTCTGTAGTTCATAACCTTGGGTAGACAGAACTAAACAAATCAGCTGAGTCTCTTTCCTGGGAGCAGTTTCAGTGTCTCAGTGCTCTGTGTCAGTCAGAGAAACACTTCTGCACCACAGACCATCCACAGAGAACATTCAACCACAGGTCTTACACCTGCAGATAGCCTTCAGGCTCTAGGCTACTTCAAAGAGGACCCTTTGGAAGGGAGCAAGTGCATCGAGGCCTGAAGCAGTCAGAATGACAACCTTGAGCCCACTATCCCAAGCTCCTGTCCACTACAGAAATAGCCACTAGATACACCACAACAGCCTCCAATCACCAAGTTTTAGGCCTCTGGGTTGAAAAATGATTACTAGCTTTTGGGAGGTTCATAGCAACTAGAAGAGTGGCTCCTGTGCCCAGAACCTCTGTGGGGATCCAAACCAAAGAGTGATGGATATTTTCTGAAGGTCTTAAATTGCAATGACATCCAAAGAAAGACTCAATAAGAATTTTCTTCACCTTGCTGCTTACTATAAATACCTCTAAAGTCAATTTTGATCAAATATATATATATCACACTTCATTTTGATTTGATAATTCTTACACAATTATTCAATATTGTGCACTCAACCCATTTGATGGTGTTTTTCCCAATCTTTTAAAACATTAACTGGAATAATTCATCCCCCATCCATCTTTTCCTTCTTTTTACCTTTGTGTGTATTATTCTTTTCTATCTTAGCTATTTTCATTTTATTATCTCTTCATTTGCTCATTTTTCTCTCCTCCTCTTTTATGTATATACATAATGTTACAGCAATTTTACTGTATTGAGTAACTAATTTTTCAACCTATTCCTGAGTTGTACTACAAGTTTATTTCTAGATTAGAGAAACTGTGGACAATGGTATCAACAAGTTTTTAGTTTGTCCTAAGTTGGGGTAGTATGTGACTTTGCTCTTTGGTGATTGTAGAAAATATGGTTCAGTGTCTTAAAAGTGGTACTGGGCGTAATAGAGGGCACACATGGAGTAAAAGTATCAATACCTGGACATTCACCAAGGCCTAGGCCCTTAAGAGAAAGAAGCTTACTAAAGAATCTCTTGCATAAAAGAAGTGACAATCATCCTAACAGTTGAAGAAACAAACAAACTGTATGGAAAAGGAAGGGGACAAATCACCTCAAATAGCCTACAACACTTCAAAAACTGATTGACCCCATGTACACTATAGTGGAGCAAATGTCAGAGGAACAGTTTAAAAAGATAAGAGTTAAAATGTTCAACAAGCTAAAATAAGATGTAAAAAATGAACTGAAAGAGAAAATACATAAAGTGAAAGAGCATTTCAATAAAGATTCTGAAAAAGAGCTAAAGGGAAATTCTGGAAATGAAAAACACAATGAATCAAATTAAGAAATGAATGGAAAGAATCATCAAGGGCAAAAACCACTTTGAAAACAGATTTTTAGGCCTTGAAGATAAATTATATAATCTTGAAAATAAGGAAAATATGTAAAAAACCGTGACTATATTATTCAAGAAATGTAGAATAAACTTGAGATCATATTTAAGAATTATTAAGGTAGAATAAGGCTCTGAAATACAAACTGTAGGAATGCACACTCTTGTAAATAAAATAATATTAGAAAACTTCCCAAATCTTAGGAATGAGATTGGAATTCAAATATGAGAGTCAAATAGAATGCCAAATAGGCAAGATCAAAAATATTCAATCCAAGGCTTATTGTAATGAAAATGCCTAACATATTTATTAAGGATAGAATTTTACAAGACACTGGAGAAAAATGAAAGACATGTTACCAGTAAACCAGTTCATATTCCAATTGATTTCTCAACTCAGAGCCTAAAAGCCATGAGGACTTGAAATAATATACACCAAGTTGTGAATGAAAATGTGTGCTAAACAAGATTTCTATGGTCAGCAAAAAGCAAACAAAAGAAAAACTTCATAATTGCATGATAAGCAGAAACTAAAGGGATTCATAAACACTAAGTCACCACTATAAAACATACTCAGTGAGATATTTCATACAAAAGAAATTAAAAATAAAAATAAATCAACAAAGGAATACATTACACTTAGAGAAAAGTCAATTAAAGAAGAATCAAATATGAATTGAACATTAGAAATACATCAAAATGGCAGGAAATAAAAATTATCTCTCAATAACATTGAATGTAAATGTTCTAAACTCTTAAATCAAAAAATATAGATTGGCAGACTGGATTAAGAAACAAATCTGAACCATATGTTGTTTACAAGAGATTCACCTTACAGGTAATGACATCCACAGGCTGATGGAGAAATATTGGAAATCTATATACAATGCAGGTGGACAATAAAAGCAAGCATAAGTAATTATACTCATACCTAACAAAGTAGACCTCAAGTCAAATTCAATTAGGAGGGAAAAAGAAGGTTATTTCCTACTAAGGAATCATCCAACAAAAAGACATGAAGATGTTAAATATGTATGCTCCTAACATCAGTGCATCTATATACATAAAACAACCCTACTCAATATAAACAATTAAATAGACAACAGTAAAATAGTACTGAACTATTTCAATACACCCCTAGCACAATTGTTTTAGTCAAGTTTTTCAACCACTGTGATGAAAAGACCTGGGAAGAATAACTTTAGAAGAAGTTCATTTGTAGGTTCATGGTTTCAGAGTTCTCAGTCCATAGATAGCCAACTACATTCTTCTGGGATCAAGGTGAGGCATTAAGTTATGGCAGAAGAGATCAGCAGACGAAAACAACTCAAGACATGCTAATTAGGAAGCAGAGAGAGAAAGAGAGAAAGAAACAGAGAGAGAGAGAGAGAGAGAGAGAGAGAGAGAGAGCTCCACTCAACAAAGATAAAATATGTACTCCAAAGCTTTGCCCCCAGGAGCACACCTCCTCCAGCCACACCCTACCTGCCTAGAGTTATCATCAAGTTAATCCCTATGAGGAAATTAATGCAGGCCTAAAATAAGAGACCCAGAATATTATACTTAAAATTCATTTTGAAGAAGAAGAGATCCAGAATAGCCAAAGAAATTCTGAGCCAAAAAAGCAGTACGGGAGGCATCACAATTCAAGAACTCAAATTATACTACAGAGCTACATTAACAAAAATAGTATGGTATTGTCATCAAAACAGACATAAAGACCAACAGAATAAAATAGAATACAATGAAACAAATCCCACATGGACACAGTCATCTTAATAAGGAGTCGAATCATCTTGGAGAAAAGATAAGCTTTTTAACAAATGGTGCTGGGGAAACTGGATATCCATATGTCAGAGTGAAACTTGATCTCTGTATATCACCCTGTACAAAAGTCAACTCAATGTAGATAAAAGATCTTGGAATTAGAACAAAAGCTCTGCAACTGCTACATCAAAATGTAGGCTGAACACTCCAATATGTTGGCAAAGACACCAACTTTCTTCACAAGATTCCTGAAGCACGAGAATTAAAACCAACAAGCAATAAGTTAAACAGCATCAAAGTGAAAAGCTTCTGAAAAGATAACAAGATTGTGATAAGAAGCCCTAAGAAAGGGACAAAATATTTGCAATTTGCTCCTCAGATGGGATTAATATCAAGAATATATAAAGAAGTAAAAAAACTTAACACCAAAAAAATCAAATAACCCTTTTAATAATTGGCCAAAAGTACTTCAGACATTTCTCAAAAGAATAAATGCAAATGGACAATAATATATGAAAATTTTCAAAATTTCTAACAATTATGGAAATACAAATCAAAACTAAACAGATTTCTTCTCACTCTAGTCAGAATGGTAATCATCAAAAATGCAAATAATAATAATAAATGTTGTCTCACCCCAATTAGAATGTATATTATCAAGAATACAAGCAACAATAGGTTTTGGTGAGGATGTTGGGAAAAAGGTACACTTATACATTGCTGATGGGATTTCAAATTGGTGCAGTTACTCTGGAAAGTAGTGTGGGTATTCTTTAGAAAATTCGAATAGAACCACCATTTGACCCAGTTATCCCACTCCTTGACCTATACTCAAAGGACTTAAAATCAGCATACTACTGTGACGCAGCCACATCAATGTTTATAGCAGCCCAATTCACAATAGCTAGATTGTGGAACCAACCTAGATGCCCTTCAATAGATGAATGCATAAAGAAACTAAGGCATATATACACAATGGAATATTATTCAGCCATAAAGTAGAATAAAATTATTGCATTTTTGGGTAGATGGATGGAGTTGGAGAATATCATGCTGAGATAAGCCAATCTCCAAAAACCAAAGGCTGAACGTTCTCTCTGATAAATGGATGATGATACATAATGGGGGGTGGTTAGGGGAAGAATGGAGGAAGGATGGCTTGTGTAGAGGAAATTGACTGGTGGGAAGGGGCAGGGGAAGGAAAGATAATGGAATGAGACAAACATCATTATCCTATGTACATGTATGATTACACAAATGGTGTGACTCTACATTGTGTACAACCAAAGAAATGAAAAGTTGTACCCCATTTGTGTACAATGAATCAAAAAAAAATATTATAAGCCATCAGTGGCTTTTTTGATGATGTTACTTGAAACTGGAGCCTCTACTTCTATGCTTGTATACTCTTTACTGTGTGTGTCTCCGAAAATGAATATAGTACAAGAGAATCCTGTAAACATGTTTTCCAATAGCTTATTGTTGAAATGATCTTTCAAATTGTGTCCTATCTCTGGTCATTTATTTCAATTTTAAGTAAAAATAAAAAATAATAATAAAACATCAAATTATTTGAAATAATAATAATAATAAATGTTGGTTAGGATGTGGGGGAAAAGGTACAGTTATACAGTGTTTGTGGCACTGAAAATTAGTATAACCACTACAGAAAACAGTATGGAGATTCCTCCAAGAACTTGCAATGAAACCACCATATTACCCAGATATCCCACTGCTTGGTATATATCTCAAATATATAAAATCAGCATACCACAGGAATGCAGCCAAATCAATGTTTTTAATAGTGCAATTCACCATAATGAAGCTATAGAAATAACCTAGATACCCATCAACAGATGAATGCATAAAGAAAATGTGATATATATATATATACACACACACACAATGGAGATTTACTCAGTCATAAAGAAGAAAAAAAGTGGGGAGGAATCCCATGAAAGTAGGAGATCAAGAGATCAGTAAAGTAAAGGAAGGAAATTGAGGGAGATGTAAGGAGGGATGGGAAAAAGGAAGAATGGTAGAATGAATCTGACCAAACTTTTCTATCTACATGTATGAATATGAATATATGACAGTAAATTTCACCTTTGTGTATATCTATGATTTTTTTTAAAAAACTACAAATAAATAGAAGAAAGGTAGAGTAAAAGAAAGGTAATAGGTGGAGGGAGAAGGAGAGGGAAAGAGAAGTCCTGAGGACTGAGATGGAGCAAATCATATCCCATATTTGTGCAATTATGTCAAACTAAACCCCACTGTTATCTATTTCTACAATGAAATAAAAATGTGTAAAAAAACGACATACATAGAATAAATGTAATAGTGAGGGAATTTTTTTCAAAATTGGATATGTCATGACAAATTTTCCTAGGCTTATCTATTGTATGTATTATTTCAGAAATAAATAAAATTTTATTCATCTAAGAGAACATTTATTACCAGATAATAAAGTTTTAATTACTAGCATTTTATCTTGATGTTCATAGAGGTAAGTGATATTTCAAAGGAAAAGAATTGCAGTTTCTGAACAAAATATAATTTTAGTAGTTTGAATGACTTCAGGAATTACTGCATTCCTAAGAGAGTTTCATTATCATTCCATCTCATTTTACTATGTAAGTTGGAATTAAACATGCTAAAGATTATTTTAAATGGTATAGAATTTTAAAACAAAATTAAAATTCACTTTCATACATAATAGTTTCAACAGTTAACTATAATGCATTAAATATTGCGAAATGTGTTATTTTATGAAAAATATTAGAACTTTTGATCTTTTGTGACAACTAAAACTCTAACAACTTCAAGTTTTATTTTTAGAATAACATCTCTTACAATTTGCCTGACCTTGCTAGCCATGAAACCAAATAACTATCAGCTTTAGACTCTATCTCCAATGATGGCATGTAAAATTACAAACAATATATACATTCATCTTAACTAACTGGATATTATATGCAGCATTTTATTAAAAAGAGTATACTTACAGTACAAAATTAAAATGCAAAGTTGTTCATGGAAAATTGCCTAGAATCTAAGCTTTGCTTAATTAAAATCAGTATTTAAAAGTAACTTCTAAGTAATTTTTTTGATCATTCCTATATGGAATATATACTCCATGACTCAAAGAAAATCAGAAAATACTGGATGTGTTCATCTTAGGAAGGGTGAGGTTCAGCCAAGCTTCTGAGTTCAATCTCTGGGTACAAAAAAAAAAGTACTGGCTAATATACTGTTATAGAAGCTGGGTCTCTGCTCAGTTGTAGTTGTAGAGTCTATGAATTTATTTTAGCAATGAATTTCCTTTAAATAAAATTTCAGCACTAGAATGAGAAAAATATATCCTAGGAATTTTGGTGACAGTGAATAAAAAAATAAGTTGAATTTATAAAATTTTCATAAAGGTATATCAAAATATGTGGGCTACCAGTCTTTTTATTATTCTGTTAGTGGTACAGGGTCAGTTAGTAAGGAGACTAACAACTTCTATTCTTTTTAAATGATATTTCAGCAAATGAAAATTATGCCTTTAAAAAAAATAAAAACTAATGATGCTATTTTGTTTGGTCCATAGTCAGTGGATATTTTCTAGGTTTTGCTACTCAATTTCCCTACATTATTAATCATACACTGGGGACCATAGTGTAATCAGGTCAATGTTAGTTTAGATTATAATTACCCCTTATCAAGCTAAAGTACAGAAAAAAATTACAAAGAAATTATCCAGAATTGTTACATGACTTTCTCATAGTTCTTTGGTGACAGATGCATGATGTAAACCAAAATTATTTTGTATCTCAAAGGCTGCTTCTCCTCATGATGTATTGTACTGCTTTTATAGAACATATAAGAACTATTAGGAAAGAAGTTATAACATCCAATCAGAAGATCTGAGACATAACAGGAATATACACCAATGTCATTTCACTAAGATAAAAATCTTATTCTAGCATCTCATTTTAAAAATATTTAAATACCAGCAAATTATTAATCTGAGATGATTTAGGTATAAACTGCCTGAGTGTGGACCAGTCTTAAGATTTAGCCTGATAGGTTTGTTTCCCAAATTTAATGTTTGTGTAGTTTACAAACTAAATCATTTTATTATATCCACTATCCTTTTCTTTGAAAACAAGAACAAGTTAAAATAATGATCTACAATTTTAATCTAGTTATCTTTGTGTATTAGCTCTTTTTACATTTACTTTTTCAGGTAAATCTCTATATTAAGCACTTCTGAAACTCATGATTATTCAGTGATGAAGAACAACAGACCCAGTTATTGCTCACATGCAGCTTGAGATAAAAACTGAAAGTGATATGAAATAAGGCTGAAATGTTTCACAAAAATAAGGTCTTAAAGGATTTAAAGACCAATTTAAATATAGTTATCTTTATTTTAATAGCAACAGGAAGCTCCTTGTGTCTTTTTTTATTTGCCAAGTGAGGTCAATTTTAGTGAAGATTAAGACAACTTCTTCAGAGAAATTAAGGGAGGAAGGAAGATACAGAAAAAGAAAGAGAGAACAACACATTTTATGGAATCAAACAAAACTGTTAAAAGCAAAGAATAGGAATGGAAATTTAATCATTTTCATAAATGTAAATGTAAAAATACTAAATAAAATAACACATCTAACCTAGTGGATTTTAAGTGTATATCACGCCATGAACAAATTAACATTATTTCAGCATATAAGGTAGATTTGGCCTTTAGATAAATCAATATTTTCAGCATATTAATTGAATAATACAGAATTTATTTACATAGATACAATATATAATAATTATTGAGCATATTTCACAATCATTTTGGTAAAATGTCTGTGTAAATAAGGAATATAATGACTTTCTTTAATATGACAAATTATCTACAAAATATCTGCAGCAAATAAGAAATTTAAAGGGCAAGATAATCAATTCTGTGAGACATGTACTGAAGCTTGAAAAGGAGAGATAAAGATTCCCATTATCTTCCACTTGGCATTAAACTGTTGGTCCTAACCATTGCAGTGAAGAAGAAGTAAATTTTTAAAAATCTGTATGGTCCAAAGCAAAAGTATGAAATTTTTCTCCTACCTACCACTACACATAAAAATATATTGACTCAAGATGCTATACTTCAATTAAAAAATGAAAAGAAGTTATAAAAGGAAATATTAGACTATAACTTCATGACTTTAAGGAAAGCAAATATTATTTAAACAGTGCATATAGTGTTAATGGAAATGGGAAATAATGTATTACATCAAAATCAAGAGCTTAATTTTAATCAATATTAAAATATGCAAACTTAAGCTATAGACTGTATTATCTATCTATATCTATTCATAAAAGAGTCACTTGCAGAGTAAATTAAAAACTTTAAATGTCTCTATGAAAATCCAATAGAAAAAAAGGACAAAAATGTTTTGAACAGAGTCTTCAAACAATGATATCCAAATGTTCAGTAAACATATCAAAAGCATTCAATTTCATATCAGGGAAATAGATGTAAGTAGGCACAATGATCCACCATCACAAGCATCTGAAAATGGGTAAAAACAAAAATAATGACAATATTGAGTGCTGCAAAAAGATGGTTGATCTCTAAATTGCATATATGTTGCAGGGAGTAAAAATTCCTTATATCCATACTGAAAAATAATTTCACAGAGTATTTTAAATCCAAACATATGCACACTTTATGATCTAATAATTATACACCTAGTTTTGAAACTATATAATTGGTTTATAGCTCACAATCCACTGGAGATTTTTGTAATATTTGTTGTTATTAATACACTCTTCCTCATAAAATTCTTTCCATTGCATATTCAACATTTTCCTCCATCTTAGTTTTTTTCTAATCATTCCTTCATATTTTCTTTGTTGAAGGATAATTCCCTATGGTTATATCATATTTCTTCCTATCTTATGTGTAAAGGTATGGCAGCCTTTGTTAAAATTTATCTTTCAAAGGATGATATGCAATGAAAATTGTGGAAATAAAGTTTCTCCCTCTGGAACAAAAGGTAGTTTTCTTACAGCATTGGAAGATATAGTTTCTCACTTGGAAGTGTGGAAGATATACTTACTGGTCATAAAAAAAAGTTTAGGCTTCTTCAATTGAGGATTATTTTCCTATCATGCACCCACTGCATATACAAGTATTATTGGTGCATTTCACATAACTCTGTGGTAACTGGAGTTAGGATAACTGATGCCAATGGTAATACTCTAGCCATGACTATTACCAGTAATAAAGTTCTGTGTCTCTAATCCAGGAGTTTCATGTCTTCTGAAAGCATGGAAGAAAGCACTGCAGACTAATTTCTCAATTTAAGTCGGATAAAATCTCAGATCTTTTGAAGTTTTTAACACACTTAACCTATCCTTAAATGAAATATTAAATATTCCTGTTTCATACAATTTAATCCTTGGTCTTGTTCTTATATTAGCTAATAGGCCTTCAAATTTATAATTTGACAATGATCCCCAAATATTAATTTCCATATTTTATTCCTTAATTCTAGCTCCAACTATTTAACTTCTGTGTTGCATCTTTATTTGGTTTTCCCTCTGCCATCTCAAGTTCAGAATATCCCTTCATGAAAGCTATTCATCCTTTCATATACATTTACTCTTTTCTATATAATCACAGTGAATGTTTCCACTATCCATAATATCACCAAGGCAGGAATTCTAGGAGTTATACATGATGTTTAACTCTTTGTTAATCTCAAAATGACCTCAAATTCTTTTCAATTCTGCCTTTGGATCTTATTTAAATCAATCATTCTGCATTTTCATGGTCATTATATCTGTTCGTGAAATATCCCCACATGTAAAATTTATAAGCTATGGAAATGTTTGTTGAAACTATAGTCTTTTGCATGTAAAATTTGCTACGACTTTTTAAAAGATCTTACCATCCTGATTTGTCTCTCATCCATTGTTTTCTACTTTCTACGAATGCAGCAATCATTAGGAATTTGTTCAGGATGATCTATTAGTAACAGTTATTCTGAGTACATATAAATTTCTCTGTCTTTCATTAAAGTCTAAAAATGAAAAAAAATGTGAATATTTTAGCATGGCATACAATTTACGCTCAGAATAATGACTCTTGAACTCATCAGGAAAATGTTACATACACAAAATGCTCCACTTCAAAAATGAGAAAGTATTGAAAATTTCACTGAAAATATTAATATTAAAAATAAGCACACATGCGCATTCAAACACATGCACACACACACACACACATGGCCCTCAAATGTGATTGAGTATGATCATTTAGAAAATCTGGTAACAGAAGCCCAATTTTTCTACAAGGCCAAATAGAACATGATACAGTTATATTTTGATATTTCTACCTATTATAGAATAATAGTTTTCTATATTCTTAGTTTTATATCAAAAATATTTTTAAAATTTTATTTTGAGGCTACCACATTTTAATGTGTAAGTTCTATTACACTTTTTTGATTTTTTTCTGTACAATCCAGTACCTGTTTTTTATATAAAAGTTTTTTTTTCATATCTCTATAGATATGACTCTTTAAAATACTTACTCTGTTCCTTGAATTGACTCTACTTTCTTCCAATTCTTGGTTATCTCTTCCATCTTTGGTCTTTCTCTCAAATATCTGGTGAACCCCACATGTGCAATTCATATTTAAATGTGAAGTTTCTTGGGATGCTGGTCATAAGATGGTATAAGGCAGGGTAAGTTGATGCTGCTTCCACAACCTAAACTATAAAATTCCCCTCTCTGAAGTAATTGTTGCAGGTCAGAGCACTGTGAAGAAGCAAGTGATCTTTGTGTCTGGACAAAGCATTGTGGGGGTTGGAGACACTATTTTCTGACAAAACACCAGAGGTGCACCTTTCCAGCCAGTCTCCACTGGACTTTCTGACAATGCACCTGTCCAGACTGTTGCCATTAGCCTCAGTGGTGAAGCACCTGCCCAGGCTATCATCAACAAATCTTTCCCATAGAATTTTTCAAAAACTCTATGTCTCACATCTAATCTCTTAAGCATCTTCTTGGGTGTCTTGGTGATATATCATATTGCTCTAGCACAATTGACTGTGGGCATTACAACATTTTTTAAAAACTGAGTTAGAAAGACTTCTATTCCAAACTACCATACTAAAACCATTCTAGGATGTTAATTTTAGGGAAGTAAGAGAAAGTATCTAGAAAACAAAATTTACTTCTCTAAATAGATATTCTCCAGCATAATGATACGTATAGATCATATTATAATCATCAGTGATACTTGCCTCCTTCTAGAAGGCACTTTTTAGAGTACTTGGGAGGTGGCTTCTGTAGAGACCTGATAGAGGAATTTTGATCTCATCAAATAGCTCTATTCATAAACCCTAAATGTATCATGTTCTTTCCCATCTTCCTGCCTTAGCTCATATAATTTTCTAGATATTGAAACATCATTAAAGTCAGAAGAGTATTTTATACCATGCAGAACCATTGGTACCTGGCACAGTGAATGGAATCAAAAAGTTTTCTGCTTGATTATTGATTAGAATATCTCAATATTTTCAAAACAAATGGCAAAACAAATTTATTTGTGCGTACTTTGTCCCTAGAACTTTTAATTTTTTGATTTCGGCAAAGGCTGTTTTTAAAATTTTTTATTTGTTCTTTTTAATTATACATGATAGTACAATGCATTTTGACATATCATACATATGTGGAATATAAATTTTCATTTTTGTTGTACTTGATGTGCAATTACACTGGTCATGTATTCATATGTGAACATAGGAAAGTTATGTCTGATTCATTCTACTGTCTTTCTCATTCCCATCCACCCTCCTTTCTTCCCACTGTGCCCTGGAAATCCAGTGAACCTCCCCTGACCAATTGTGAGTTAGCATTCACATATCAGAGAGAACACTCAGCCTTTTGTTTTGGGGGATTGGTTTATTTAACTTAGCATGATACTCTGCAGTTCCATCCATTTATCTGCAAATGTCAGAAATTCATTCTTCTTTATGGTAAAGTAATATTCCATTGGGATTATGTACCACATTTTCTTTATCCATTCATCTGCTGAAGGACATCAGGTTGGTTCCATAGCTTAGCTATTCGAAATTGAGCTGCTATAAACATTGATGTGGCTGCGTCACTCTAGTATGCTGTTTTTAAGTATTCTGGGTATATACCAAGGAGTGGGATAACTGGGTCAAATGGTGGTTCCTTTCCAAGTTTTCTGAGGAATCTCCATACTGTTTTCCAGAGTGGTTGCACTAATTTGCAGTAGGACCAGCAACGTATGAGCGTATGTTTTTCCCCATATCCTTGCCAACATTTGCTACTTGTATTCTTGATAATTGCCATTCTGACTGGAGTGAGGTAGAATCTCAGTGCAGTTTTAATTTGTATTTCTCCAATTACTAGTGATGTTGAACATTTTTTCATATATTTGTTGATTGATTGTATTTCTTTTTCTGTGAAGTGTCTGTTCAGCTCCTTGGCAAAGGGTTTTGCTAAGGTGCCTAGGTTATCCTCAAACTTACATTCCTGCTATCTCAGTCTCTGAGGTCACTGGCATTATAGATGTGTGCAATTGAACTCACCTGCTTTTGCTTTATTTTACCCAATATTACTCAGTTGTAAAGCATGAATAATCTTTACTTATAATTTAATCAATTTCTATTGATGTGTGTTACTAAACACCAAAATATTCTTGTTTTTCACTGTCTCTCAACTGTACATTTTTGCAAACCACTGAGAAAGATGTTCTTAATTAATATAAAATATCTAAAGTAATGGTTTTACATCTTTAATAATGCAAGAGAATATATAAGCAAATTCTAAAATGAGCTTTCAATTAATGCTCAAGAGCTTAATTTCTGAATCTCACATATGTTATTGGAAATGTGATTAGAATACAGTGACCCTGAGTATGCTACAAAGTTCATTCAAATTATCTGATTGGTTCTACTTCTTTTTTCTCCCTAAGAAACTTTGTATAATATTTCTCCGGGGGTTTTCCCTTGTGTATTTAGTTAAATTTTATCTGGATAATAATTATTTTCTGTATATTTGAAGTAATGGGTCAAAAAGCCCTGAAGACTAATATAGGATTGCTGAATTTGAAGTTTACCAAGGTAAAAAAAAGAACATATAAAAACATATAATAGGGTTGTAGATGTAGTCTACAGTGGTAGAGTTCTTACCAACAACATACGAGGCCCTGAGTTTGAACCCCAATATTGCAATAAATAAATAAATTACAATAACAAATTTCAATTGTTATGCTAATTGCAGCATAAAATCATAGAGATCTTAATACTACAAAATAGAAGAAAATAAAGCCATAAAATAGAGAAAAAAGTATTCTATTCTCATACTAGTATAGGTAACAAAAGATATATACATATATAATCTTTTCTGTATGTACGTATACATAATTATACATAAATTTGTGTGGATAGATATGAAATTAATTCAGAAAATATGCCAAATTTCATTTTGTGATATTATATTGCTTTTCTTATTCCATTATGTTTAGATATTTTAGTCAATAGTGAACGAACAGAAGGTAAGGATTTAAAAAATAATGTATTATGAGACTTCATTTTTATTAGTTATTTTTGATAATCCTGTTGTTGAAAAGTTTATATATAACTCCCTTGTTGAAGCTGTATATAGGCAATGTGCCCCTCCATCTGGAGAACACAGTGATTGTTAAGAATAGATATGTTTTGGAGATTTTTATAATCACCAAGAACAAGGTCAGAAAAAAAATGTTTTTATCTGCTACATTTCACTTAAAATGTGACCTTTTGCAACCTGCAAACATTGTTACAAAGACCAGAGTTCATTTGGGGAGAAAAATTCTGGACATAGGAGAAAACTTTTCAAGTGAGACAAACAATGGAAAGTGACCGAGGTGATAGTAACACTGTTAAAGTTTTATATTAAATGAAAGAAAATAAGAAACTATGAATTCAGACTCGACATCTTCTTGCCTCATTCATCAACAATAAGTGAAGAAGAAGTGTCCTGAGAGGTGGTTCTGAAATAGAGTTCTGAGCCTCCTGGCTTACGTGGAATGTATCCATATATACCACACATCCTAGTGAAGGAATGTATTGATTCTTAGAACAACAATCTTGCAAAGGTGCGTACAAAAAGTTACCAAAGAATATACAGTTTTGAGAAATTGTTTCCTTTCTTCAAGGAAAGGGATTGTTTAATAAAGAATTACTGTATTCTTTATTAAAATTGTTCTGCCTAGGATCAAGCATTTTTTCACTTCATAACTCCCCTTCCATAACTGTTGTTACTCCAACTTTACAAAAGATGTTGATATTTTTAATGCATCCCTACCACTAAATAAATCATATGACTTCAGGATAAAAGAAACCAAAACAATACCAAAAAAAAAAAAAGAAAGAAAAGAAAATGAAAAAGAAAAACCTACACACAAGAGATAATTCTGAAAATTATTGAAAATTCTCTGCTTTAATAAAAGAAAGAATTGAAGGATGATCACAGCAGATTAAACTTTTAAGAAACAATTCAAACAATGTAAAAAAATTGAATAATATTTTCATAAAACTATTTCTGCTATTCCTTATTTATTATTATTTTTTTCTTTTTGGTTCTGGGGATTTAACCCAGGGTGTCTGAATCATTGAGCCATATCCCCAGCACTTTTTTAAAAATTTTATATTGAGACAGGATCTCCCTAAGTTGCTTTGGCCTTGCTTTGTTGCTGAGGCTGGACTTGAATTTGTGATCCTCCTGCCTCAACCTCCCAAGCCACTGGGATTATAGGCATGCACCACTGTGACTGACTCCTATCTGCTATTTTATAGAAATTTGTTTCCTAATAGTATACATCTGCATAAACTGGAATACAATGTTGAACTTCTTTCTATAAGTACATGAAACTGTTAAGGGCTCATGGGTTCAATCCCTGGTACAAAAATAATAATAATAATAATTAAATACATGAAAAAATTTTGCTTTTATTTTTAATATTTTTTATTTCTTTTTTGTAGTTGTACATGAACAGCATGCCTTTTTTCATTTGTTTATTTTTATGTGGTGCTAAGGATGGAACCCAATGCCTCACACGTGCTAGGCATGCTCTCTGCCACTGAGCCACAACCCTGCTCCTCTAATATTTTATTTGAACAATGTATTCCATTAATAATTGTAACTATAAGTAAAACTAGAAGAAATGATAGCACTTTAGGTCACTTGGATTTAAGGAATAAAAATAATATTTAAAAGTGACTAATTACTTGATTTTTCTTTTTGTTGAGAGGTAAAATAGAAGCACTTATATAGAACTTTACATATAATAAAGAGATTAAGAACAACCTATGCAGTGCAACATTTCCAGATAAACAAAATATATTAAGTAAAGTGTCTGTATTAATCAACATTCTTCAGAGAAAGATAACCAATTTCGTGTGTGCGTTTATTGATACCAATTGACATCTTAACTCATAGATGCTCCATGTCTTCAGTTCTTCTCTTGGAATTCCTTACGTTAACTCATCCCTTGCTTTCTCCTTGAGTATTTTTTACTATAAACATTTATTTGATTTCATGTTTTCTATAATAGTAACTAGAATGTTAATCACATTGAGATCAAATTCTTTGGCCCAGGATCCACTTTATACAAAAAACCTTCATCTGGACAACGCATGAGCAGGTTAAGTTTAGTATGCATAGATGTGAATTTCTCTAATTATTTGTGCTCTGCCAGAATTGAAGGCATGCTATTCTCCCATTCATGTAAGCTAGAAACCTGAGATAGCTAACTTTCTACGTTCTTTCAACCTATTTTCTCTAACACAATAAACCTCCAAAATATGGCCAACTTCATGTTTTCAATATTTCCCATAGCTGTCTCCTATTCTTCAATCTTAGGGCTAAGGTCTTAATTAATTCAGGCACTCATATCTTGTACTGATATGAGTATGTAGATCCCAAGAGTATCTACACTAATTTATGCCTCTGTTTTGCTTAACTGTAGTAAGTTCTGCGTACAACTGTTGACGGGTAGTTTCAGCATTTGCACAGAAGCACCTGAGTTTAAATTTTAGGACTTCATTGACAAACTGCTTGACCATGGACAAAATATTGTATATGTCAGAACTTCAATTCTTCTCATAGCTAAAGTGGAAAAAAATCCCTTCTTCTCAGTACTATTTGAACAATTCAATAATAAAATGTACATTAAGTTTTAGCTCAATTGCTGATACAGAGTACGTTTTAAATAAACACAACACATTATTTTTATTTTTCTAAATACTTTACGGATTCCTTCTTATAAACCATATCTTTAATGATATTTCAGGCTTTCAAATAAAAATTATACCTCTGTCTAATTTGATATCTGCATATTTCTCCATCCCTGTCAAACATTCTCCTCCCCAGCAATAACAAAATGCCATGACAGACTACTTATACTGTGCTGATTTTTTGGCATTTAAGTTTTTTCATATGGTCTCTTCTTCTTGAAATGTTCTTGTGTATTCAATCTCACAACCCATAAATTGGATAACTTCTTACCTGATATAATTTAGCCCAGATATCACCTCTCATAAAAGGATTTTCTTGACATATTAGTACTCCTATTCCTCATCCTTCTCCCACCATAGCAGTATTCAGGGCTTCTTTTACAGGCTTCTACAATATGTTGTATATATCTGCAATTTAATTTTCATATTTTATTATTATTATCCAGTTCTTATCACTATAATTTTGGGAACTTATAAATCTATAGAAAGGAAGAACTATAAGGACTACATCATAAATATTGTATGAGCGAATAAGTCCAATGTACCATGATTGTTGTTTAAAACTAGGTATAGAATCTCAACAATTTGAACCTTTCTTATTAAGGATTCTCAATCTTGGCAAGGCCTTCCTTGTGCAAATTTTGCCATGTATTACTAAATAAATATTTTTTCAACATAGGTTCATATTTGTACTATTATTTCTCCCACAACCAATTTTATAGGTAGATACTGTATATACAGCCATCTAACTGACAATATATAAAATTTATCTGGCTATGTAAATCAGTAGATTTTGTTTAGGCAAAAATTAAACCTATATAATTAATTTTCAAATAATTTCTAATATCTCTTCTTTTTGCAGTTCTGACCTGTATTGTTCCCTTAGCATAACCAATCCCTGTATTCATCAGCACAGTTTATATAGCATTAAAATGCATTTGATCAACTTTAAATTTTTTTTATTGTTAGTGTCTGGGAAACACATTTTATTAACAGGAAAAGTTGAATATTTTCTTTGCATCAGCAATCCTCCAAAGATCCTTAGTGTAGTGTCCTAGAAAACAGTAAGTAAAAATACAATTATTTATATGAACTGTTTTTTTTTCTTGTCAGACTGTTCATTACTGTGAATACAAATGGAATTGTTGCAAAAGATGTGAGTTCTTACTTACCAGATGATGAGATTATATTTTTGTGAAAGAAGGTATGGAGATTGAGATATATGGCTTTGAAAATTTTTAACAAATTTGAATTATTTAAAACATCTTATCCTCTGAACTGTAAGTATCAAGGATATCCTTCTATAGGATCATATCATACAACACCTTAAACTAACAAGGGAGATACTGAGTCTATAGATGAAAGTATGCTTATGCCTTTCTCTAATCAAATACTCATTATATTTTTCATCATCATAGGTTTGTCTTAATATATGGGTGTATTTATTGAGCATTAAGTGAGTGTCTATAGAGTATTAGGATTCATTTGTAAAATGTTCCAAATAGTAAATGAAAAATAGTTCACATGCCTTAATGCTCTGCTACTGCTAAACAGCTGGTCATTTTACCAAAAGACAGGTAATTTTCTCAATGTCAATTGTCATCACTTTCTCTAATAGTGACTCATCAACTAATCTAATAACAATGTAGGATAACTCAATTTCAGTATTGTTAGATAAGGCTTTAAGTTCAACAACTTTCCTGTTCTCTTAAAGTTTGCTTAAGGTGAAAGACAACCTTTCCTTAATTCTATTCTTTTCAAATAATGTCCATTATCTTTAATTTGTTTGACAGCTAAATTCTGAACGAATGGTCTCTGCCTGCACTCTATATTTCCTCACTACTCATGTCCTCATTAACTCTCTGAAAATGTGATTTTCCCTTACCATTCCTAGTAAATTGCTTTCTTTAAGCTCACCAATGACCTCCTTCTGGTCAAACTCAATGACACTTACCCAGATCCTTTGCAATCTCTTTGTGTTACTTGACACAACTGAATATCTATACTTGAACCTCAACCTCACCTTTAGGTACAATAACACATTACCTTCTTCTTCCCATTTCTTTGCCAACACATGCATTTCTTTGTTGTTATTTCATTTTCTGTCATCATTCACTGAACACATGTTTATAAAACTATTGACACTATCTAGACTCCTAAAATTAGTACAAATTATATATATATATGTGTGTGTGTGTGTGTGTGTGTGTGTATGTCAAGTAAATATCTGCATAAATTGGGAATACAGTTAGGCATACAAGATTTGCAGACTTCTCTTTACAGAAAAGGGGTGATAAGAGACAAAATAAAAGGAAGATAATTTGTGCCAGTTTAAAATATTGTAAACAGTAAATCTGAATGATGCTAGAGAAAATAACTACAAGCACTTACATGTAAATTCTGAGGTCAATTTGGATTAGTGATATTTGTGTGGAAACCTGAAATTTGTAGAAAGTAACAATGCCTGTGTATGGGCATATGAGAATGTGCCAAGAAGAATGACTTACAAACCCAAGGTGAGAATAGCTTGACCTATGATGGGATTTCAAAGGCCAATGTGACTGATTGAAGTAGACAAAGAGAAGAATAGTAGGACATGAGATCAGGGAATGAAGAATCATACCAATTGTGGCTCTGTAGACCACAGTAAGTAGTGAATTTTCTTTTAAGTGTAGTAGAAGTTATTGGAGATTTGTAAGCAGGAGAATGTTATGATCTGATTTACATTATTAAAAATACTGTGGTGTAGAATATAGGCTGTTAATATTAAAAGTAGAAGCAGGAGAACAGTTAGGATATTGTTGTACACTGGGTAGCAATGATGATTGTTTAAATTACTGGAGATGGAAAGGTAATGGATGAATTTGGAATATGTTTTAGAGGTAAAATTGGCATGTCCTTCTGATAGATTACATGTAATGAAGTGATGAGGACAATAAGATGATCACACATGACTCCTGAGCTTTGGGGCTGAGCAATGAAGGTGACAGTAACATTGATTGAGATTTATTGATATGAAGAAATGGGAAGAGAAATTTTATGACAAGAAAGAAAACTAAATCATCTATTTTTATGTCCCATTTGGCATTTTGATCATTTCTCTTACATTCAACTATACAAATGCTTCATTTCTTTTCAAAACTTTTATGCTAATTATTCAGAAATATACATCTCTTACTAGAATTTGTCTAAATCCACTTGATTTAGCTGTGGATAAAACTCAGTAGTAGACAGTTCTTGGTTAACCTCCCTTGATTTGTATAAACCTTCCATTGTGATATTATTGCAGGAAGTGTCAACTAATTTATATTTGAATGAGTGGGTAAAAAGATTGTACTGCTCAATATGCCAATTGGTAAAGTGATCAGTTAATATTCTAACATGTTTATTGTGATCTGTAAGAACTAACACAATAGTATTTCAATGAAGTATTTTACTTTTTCTGACAAGGAATGCAGCCAAAATTATCTATAGACTTTTTCATTCAGGATTTCATCTGAGTATAGACAATATATGGCATATTTTATTTAATTTAACATTCCTTAATTAACTAATATACCACCAATGAACTAAACAAAGTGCCATCTCTTATGATCATTCAATTCCTATTTTTTACTTTATTCCCATATTATAAAAGCATTTGCTTTTGTATGCTATATTTCATTCTAAATACACCTTTATTTGCATGTATGTCTCACTATAGCAGTGATACTAGCATTTTAAAAAGTAGTGATAAAGGTAAAAATATTAAAAGTTTAAAAATTTAAATGGAGGGAAAACACTGTCATTATTTGTAGATATAATCATCTACATAAAACAAACCAGTAGACAAATCATTAAAATTAAGATCATTTAGAAAGATTGGTAACTAGAAAAGCAACTTTAAAATATCAAGAACAGATGGGTCCAGTGATGCATGCCTGTAATCCCAGCGACTTGGGAGGTTGAAGCAGGAGGATCATGAGTTCAAAGCCAGCTTCAGCAATTTAGCGAGACCCTAAAGAACTCAGCGAAACCGTATCTCTAAATAAAATATTAGAAAGAGCTGGAAATGTGCCTCAGTGATTAAGCACTACTGGGGTTCAATCCCTGGAACCAAAAAAAAATAAATCAAGAGCATTTCATTTCCCAGCAACAAACTAGAAAAACAAAGGATGTCATTCCCAATGGTGGCGACAACTATGAAGAATCTAAAAGTTACATGTTACACACACACACACACAGAGTTAGATAAAACTTCCCATGATCTAGAAAGGGGTGACTTGATGCTATAAAATAAAAACATTTGTCAGATCATATAGTGGTTCTATTGTAATTTTTTAAAAAATAATATGTTCTTTTTAAATAATGAATATATTAATTTACAATTGTACCAATAGCATGTAAGTATTCATTTTTTTCCTTTTCTTTCATAACACTTGTCTTTAGGATGATAGCAAGCTTAACTGGTATGAGATGATATCTCATTGGGATTTCAATTTGCATTTCTCTGATGATTAGTGATATTGATCATTTTTTAATATATCTTAGTCATTTGTATGCCTTTATTTGAAAAATGTCTGTCCAGGTGCTTGGCCCATTTTTAAGTGTGTTATAAATTTTCAAACTATTGAGTTGTTTGAGTTCCTTTTATATTTTTGATATTGTTTCATCAGATGTATGATTTGAAAATAGTTTCTCCCATTTCATAGGTACTTTATTCACTGTTTCCTTTGCTTTATAAAAGTTCTTTAGTTTGATGTAATCTCATTTGTCATTTTTCTTTTGTTGCGTGTTATTTTGCTATTATATGAAAAAGAAATCAGCAATCCCACCACTGATTACATAGCCAAATGAAATTAAATCTCTATTTCTATGTGCACTGCAGCATTATTCAAAAACTCCAGGAACAAAAATTAGCATAGGTATCCATCAAGGGAGGAATGGATGAAGGAAATGATATACATACATATTGGAACACTATTCAAACACAGGATAAAATGAAATCCTGTTTTTTGTGACAACATGGATGAAACTGGAGAACATTATGTTAAGAAGAGTAAACAAGGCTCAGAAAGACAAATACCACATGATCTCATTCATGTGTAGAATCTAAAAAAAAAAAATCCAACTCATAGAAGCAGAGAATAAAATAGTGATTGTGAGAGACTGATGTGAGAGACTGGGGAGATGTTGATCCAGGATACAAAATTTCAGTTGGACAGGAATAAGTTCAAGATATCTATTTGCAACATGGTAATTATTGTTAATAACATCGTATTATATATTTGAAAATTGCTAGGAGAGTAGATTTTTTTAATATCTTCACTATAAAAAATATGGAATACTTGTGGGGTAATGCAAAGGTTGATTATCTTAAGTCATTACACAATGTACACACTTTACAAAACACCATGTTGTGTACTATAAATATATGCATTTTAATTTATCAATAAAATAAATGATTTATTTAAAAATTACTACATATTTTAAATGTAGTAATGATCCCAAATTTTCATTTGAAATTTTGAAGAACTTATAAAAATATTCTAAAATGTACATATAAGGATAAAAATGAATGAAGAGTTAATCTAATATTGAAAAAATGATAAAATAAATTGAAAAAGGATGTTCAACAAGGAAAGGGTTGTATTTGCATAGAGGGTATGACTACTAATGTTCTATAGCACAGTGGGATGATTATGGTTGATTACACTTAAGAGTATATTTCAAAATAGATGAGAAGACTGGAGATTCTCCAAAACACAGAGAAATGTTAAATGTTTGATGTGATATATGACAGTTATTCTAATATAATCATTACATGTTGTGTACATATATTAAAACATCACACTGTATCCCATTATTATGTATAATTATTATGCAGAAATTAATTTTTAAATGGAAAAATAGAACAATTTAACAAAATAGAGTCCTCAGAGGCAAATACACATATATATGGAAAGTCCATGATAAATTTAGTAGCACAGTGAAATAGGGAAATGCTAGACTGAATAATAAATATTGTTTAGAAAATTTATTCCTCATTTGAATAAAAATTTAAGCGTATCTCACCTCCATGTCCAAAAATTACATTTCCATGAATATACTAAATATCAATGGTGATGCTATATAATTAGTTGAATTGGAACACTATCTTTGTAACTGAGGAATAGGCAAGATGATTTTAACCAAAATTTTGAAGACATAACACATGATGAAAAATAAGAAAATAGAAAAAAATTGATTATATAGAAAGTAAGAAATTTGATTCTATAAAATTATGGATAAAATTAACTAACAAATGAAACACGGGGAGAAGACATTTGCAATGTCTAAAATTGAAAATGGATTAATACAGAAGAGAAAACAGGGAAGACATTCACATCAATGCATTACCCAAGTCAAATTGAACATATTCAATCATTTATTGTGACCCTCATGGATCTTTATGAATTATAAAAAACATAGAGGTTTTCAATATATGTTAATATCCTATAGTATCTTGAAGGATTCTCTCACATTTCATGTTCAGGTTACATTAAAATTAAACAACTGCATTTTTACTCCAAGTAGACAGAGGATGAAGCCTCCAGGATGATGATGAAGAATATAAATATATGATAGGAGCATCCTTTCAGTTTGATACCCAGAATTATTTTTAAGATACACAGATATTGACAATTTTTCATATGCAACCTCATTATACTGTCTAGGCTAGTTTCAAACTCCTGTTCTCAATTTTTCCTCCTGTCTCAACCTCCCAATTAACTAGAAATACAGGTATGTGTCAACACACCCAGTTATTTGATGACATTTTTTTTTCCTCATGAACATTAAAAACTTGACGAGATCTACAGGCCAATGATATAGTAAATGATTTTTCTGCATTGTAGAAATATACCATTCTTTTAAAGAGGTGCTGTTGAGTTTCTGGGCCCAGGTGTCTCATTAAATATTTTTGTTCCTTCCAAAACAACCAAGTCAATGAATATAGGTAGCTTGCTTACAGGTTATATGACATACTATTATCATGGTTGGCTTCCTCTACACAATATTTTCAAATAGACCACTCTTTGGGCTTGCCTTCACTTTTCACAAAATATACCCAATGATTCCGATGCCATTTAATAGAATCATGACACCACTAGATATGTCTGGTTAATATTTAAAAGCTTGGTTACCAGGATAGCCTCTCTAATTTCAAAATGCATCCATTATGTTAAACTTATCTGTTAAAAAGTTTATCCACTTTAAATATTCACTTTCATGGTTATTGATGATTGCCAAGAAAGAACGCAGTTTCTCTTAAAGATGTTCCATGCTTCTATAGACATCTATATCTGCAAATTGAAGAAATTTGCTATCATTATGAAATGATTGTATTTTCATGAATGGCCACAATCATCTGACCACAAGACCTATCACAATATACTGACCTAATTGCAGAGAATAACTATCATTTACCTCTCTAAAACCAATATTCCACTATATAGTCAAACCAAATTGCACCAATTTAGAAATGTTAAGTATGAACAAACTATATTGTGAATTCCTCTTATTCCAGAAGCATTTCAAATTCACACTGCACACCTGAAAAAAAATCTGTATTTGGTAATTTCTATTCTTCTATAAAAAAGTTTGTAGATGTTTGACATATCTTCTAAAACATTCAGACCAGGTACAAAAATATCATTTATATTTTGTAGACTCCATTATTCTTTCCCATGATTTTCTGTACTATTCTAGACATATCTGGAAGAATAAGAATATAAAGCATACAAAATGTGTATTTCCTCAATAAAAGACATGAGCCTTTAAGTTATCATATATACAAATGCTTTAAAATTGATATGAGATAAAAGAAAACTTAAGAATCTGTGTTTTAATAGAGTAAGTCCTCATTGAATTGTCTAGGACACTCAATTAAAATTGACCTGGACTTTAATGTTGAACTCTACAATTTACCATTGCACCGCTGTAAATTAAAAAAAACAAAAACAAAAGCAAAAACTTTGCTCATGTATCTGGAGCAATGATTTTATTGTTGTGATTTATATACATCAGTTCCACAAACTGACACTTTCAAGAGATCAAATATTGTTGCCTTTGAAAAATAGTCTTTCACAATTTTTTGAAAAATTATTTCTATGTCATTTTCTCCCAACTTTATACATACCACTTCCAAAAATTACAGAAAACAATCATTAATGTGGTCTTTCAATCTGAACTGATACTTCTCCCAAAATGGAACTATTTTCCACTATGTATTCAAAATTCCAATGTATAAAACCTAATGCATCTTATAATCAAAGTGCAAATCTTCTCCTTTTATACATTAGTATGTTTCACAACATAAGTACATTTTATGATGATAAATATCCCTTTAATTCCCATTCTGTACTGGGTTACTGAGATATGACTCTTTAGCTTCTTTTGTTAATACATAGATAAATTTAGTTACCCATTTTTATAATTTGGAAATTTTGAAGATATATTTTAGAAAAAATTAACATTGTATTTTGTAGTATCCTTATATCATTTTGATATCAAGGTGTTGCTACTTTCTTAAAGTGAATTGGGCAGCATTCTAATTTTTTTCCTGCAAAAAGGAAGCTTACATAAAGTGAGATTATTTATTTCCAGAAAATGATATTGTAAATTACTTTCAAAATCATTTTGGGGCTAGAACTGTAGCTCAGCAGCACTACAACACAATAAACAAATATGTATACACACACACACACATACATAAAGTAAGTAAAATAATTTATATGTAATTCTACATTGAGAGATGTCGATATTTTTTGAACATTTAAATTTCTTTAGTAATTTTACTATTCATTTTTTCCCAAATATATCAATTTACATTGCCTTTCAAACATATTTGCATATTTTATGTTATTCTCACTTATACCTCAGTTTTTCAACTTTTTTCCCTTTTTTAAATTTACTTTCCTTTTCCTCTTAAGTTTTGTAATACCTTTACTGAGATATAATTCGCATATCACAAAATTCATTTAAAGTGCATAACATGTTTGTATAATTTGTGTATATTCACAGAAATGTACAACTATCAACATGATAAAATTCAGGACATTTTTATCACTTCAAAAATAAATTTCATTTGCTTAAACTTGTATACTGCAACTCTTTTATATTGCCCAGACCTAAGCAATTACAAATCTACATTCTGTCCCCAAGGATTTTCCTATTTTGTGCATTTCATATCAATGAAATCATAAAATATGCAATTTTTTTAACTTGCTTTACTTCACATAACATATTATTTTCAGTGTTTAACCATGTTATGGTATTAGTGCTTCAGTAATTTTTAAGATTGAATAATATTAGAGTGTGTAGACATACTCCATTGTTATGGTTTGAAGGTGAGGTGTCCCCCCAAAGCTCATGTGTGAGACAAAACAAGAAGGTTTAGAAGAGAAATGAATGGGTTATGAGACTCTTAACCCAATCAGTGAGTTAATCACCCAATAAGATTTACCAAGTGGTAACTAATGGCAGGTAGTGTGTGGCTGAAGGAGATGGGGCATTGGGGGCATGGGTTTGGGAGTATATATTTTGTATCTGGTGAGTGGAGTCTCTCTCTCTGTCTTTCTCTGTCTCTGTTTCCTGATCATTACTGTGAGCCACTTTCCTCTGCCTGAGACTTCTGCCTCAAGGAATACCTTGAGCCTCAAGGAATGGAGCCAGATTTCTATTGACTGAAACCTCTGAAACCATGAGCCCCCAAGTAAACTTTTCCTCTTCTAATATTGTTCTTGTAAGGTCTTAAATCACAGCATCCAAAAAACTGACTAATAGCGAAATTTTATTGATTCAATAATCAGTTGGTGGACATATGAGCTATTTGTACTTTTTGGCTATTATTTATATTGATGCTATGAATATATGTTTATCATTTTATATAAACATATCTATTGATTCCCTTGGATACATATTTAGGAATGGAAATTCTGAAGCATATGGTAATGCTATGTTTAACATTTGAAAGAACTGCCAATCTACTTTCAAAAGGGGCTGCACCATTTTATATTCTCATTAAGAATTTGTTTTCCAATTTCCCACATTTTTAACAATACACTTTATTACCTATCTTTTAAATTATAATTGTACTCATGAATATGGAGAGGTATCTCAGCGTGGTTTTAATTTGCAACTCCCTATGGTTACTGACATTGAGCACTTGTTTGTGATTATTGACAATTTGTATATCTTCTTTGGAAAAATATCTATTCATATATTTTGCACATTTGTAAAAATTTAGGATATTATATATTATTGCAAGGTCTTTACATGTTCTAGATGTAAGTCTTTTATTAGATATTTGTTTTAAAATATTTTCTCCCATTCTCTGGAATACCTTTACACTTACTTAATAGTGTTCTTTGAAGCACATATTTTTTTATTTTTGAAGTCCAATTCATCTATTATTTTTGGCTTTCTTATTCTAGTAGTATCATATCTAAGAAATTTTTGTCAAACACAGTCATGAAGATTTATCTGTATGTTTTCTTCTAAGAGTATTTTATTTTTATTTTTTTACTTTCAGCTATTACATTTGGGTCTTTGATATAGTTTGTGTTATTTTTATATATGGTACGAGGCAGTACATTTGGGGAAAAATAGTGTATAAAAGCTTGCTACCAAAAGTGAAAGTATTAGAGACTAAAGAAAGGGGAAAATTCAGGGTTGTGCAAAGAACAATTTATTAAGGATTTTTAGATTGAATTATTTCTTGGACAGTAGCAAGACAGGAGAATCTTCACATACCAAAGCCAAAGGAAGTTGTTTAAAATCTAAGCTAAACAAGGTGGGTCAAAACCAATCAGAATGTACTTGATCTTTCTCAAAAACTGATGACATGTCAAACATCAGTTAAGAAACATTTCAGGTTGCTGGGCACCATAGCATATGCCTGTAATCCCAATGACTCAGGAGGCTGAGACAGAAGGATTGAAAGATTGAGACCAAAATCAGCAATCTAGCAAAATCCTGTTTCAACAAGACAGGGATGCCCTCTCTCACCATTTCCATCAACATAGTCTTTGAAACCCTAGGCAGAGCAATTAGAATAAAGAAAGAAAATAAAGAAATACTAATAGCAAATTAAGAGCTCAAACTATCCCTATTTGCTGATGAAATGATACTATATATTTAGAAGACCCAAAAAAGTCCACCAGAAAGCTCCTTGAACTCATAAACAAATTCATCAAATTAGCAAGATATAAAATTAACAACCATAAATCAATTTCATTCCTATGCACCAGTGATGAATCAACTGAAGTAGATATTTGGAAAACTATCCCATTCACAATAGCCCCAAAAATAAAATACTTGAGAATCAATCTAACAACAGAGGTGGAAGACCTCTACAATGAAAACTACGGAGCACTAAAAAGAGAAAATTGAAGACTTTAGAAGACAGAGATCTCCAATGTTCTTGGATAGGCAGAATTAATATTGTCAAAATGAACATACTACCAAAAGCATTATAGAGATTTAATGAAATTCCTATTAAAATTCCAATTATATTCTTCATAGAAATAGAAAAAGAAGTCATGAAATTCATTTGGAAAAATAAGATACCCAGGATAGCCAAAGCAATCCCTAGCAAGAAAAGCAAACCAGAAGGCATCACAATATAAGACCTTATATTATACTACAGAGTTATAGTAACAAAAACAGCATACTATTGGCATCAATACAGACATGAAGACTAATGAAACAGAGAGAAGACACAGAGACAAGCATACACAAATAGTTATCTCATATTAGACAAAGGTGTGATAAACCTAGATTGCAGAAAAGAGCACTTCAACAAGTAGTGCTGGAAAATTTGGAAATCTACATGTAGCCGAAAGAAATGGAACCTCTATCTCTCTCCCTGCACAAAACTCAACTCAAAGTTGATCATGGACCTAGGCATTAGACCAGAGACCCTGTGCCTACTAGAAGAAAATGTAAGCCCAACTCTCCATCATGTCAAGGTACAAACCGACTTCCTCAACAAGACTCCTAAAACACAAGAAATAAACTCAAGTACTAATAAATTGAAGGGTATGAAACTTAAAAGCTTCTTCACAGCAAAGGAAAAAAATCGAGAATGTAAGGGGATCCTTCAGAATGGAAGAAAATTTGTGCCATCTGCCCCACAGATAGAGCATTAATCTCCAGAATATATAAAGAATTCAAAAAACTTAACACCAAAAAAAATAACAAATAACTCAATCAACAAATGGGCAAAGGAATTGAATAGGCATGTCATAGAAGAAATACAAATGGTCAACAAATATAAGAAAAATTATTCAACATCTGTAGCAATTAGAGAAATGCAAATTTAAACTATAAAAAGATTCCATTTCACTGTAGTCAGAATGGCAATTATCAAGAATATTAGTAACAAAAACTATTGGCAAGGATGTAGGGGGAAAGGTATACTCATGCATTGATGGTATGACTGCAAATTGGTGCAACCACTCTGGAAAGCAGTATGGGAATTCTTCAGAAAACTTGGAATAAAACCACTATTTGACCCAGTTATTCCACTCCTTGATATATACCCAAAGGAATTAAAATCAGCATACTACAATTACATGACCACATCAATGTTTATAACAGTGCAATTCACAATAACTAAGCTATGGAACCAAACTAGGGATCCTTCAATGGATGAATGGATAAAGAAAATGTGATATATAAGCACGATGGAATATTACTCAGCCATAAATAAGAATGAAATTATGGCACTTGCTGGTAAATGGATGAACTGGAGAAGAACATGCTAAGCTAAATAAGCCAATCACAAAAAACAAAAGCCTGCATGTTCTTTCTGATATTAAGATGCTAACACAGGACAGGGAAGAAAAGACCTTCATAGGATTAGACAAAAGGGAATGAAGTGAAGGAGGGATGGGAATGGGAATGAGAGTAGAATGAATCCGACATAACTTTCTACGTTCATTTATGAATACATGACCAGTGTAACTCCACATCTTGTTCAACCACAAGAAAGGATCCTAATTAGAATAAGTTGTACTCCTTGAACGTATATCACGTCCAAATAAATTATATTGTCGTGTACATCTAAAAAAAAACAACAACAACAAAAAAAAACAGTTCAGACGTGTGTGGCCAGAACAACGTTCTTGACTCTCTTAGTGATTTTCTTTCCCTTGTAGGGTTTGAAATGCATGCCAAGGTCCACTGCGGGCAAGATCATGAATATGAGCAAGATAGCTGTACTCATTTCAAATTAGGTCCCTATACAGGGATTCTATCCACTCTTATTCATGGTGGATATCTCATTGCCTAACATCATTTATTAAAAAAGAAAAAAAATATTCTTTCATCATTGATAGATTTTGACACTATCTGCCAATCAACTAACCATAAATGTGAAGATTTATTTTGGGATTCTAAATTCTAATCATTAATCTATGTGTCCATTATTACATTATCACACAGATTTGACTATTGCAACTTTGAAGTATGTTTTGATTTCAAGAAGTGTGAATCCTTTAACTGGAATCATTTTTTAAAATGTTGTTTTGGCTATGCTGAGTCCTTTGAGTTTCCATATATCTGTGTTCCTTGAATTAAAATAGGGTTTTATTTTAATAAACCCACTGTAAGTTAAAAATATCTTAAAATAGACATTTAATACATCTGAACTATCAAAATTTGTAGCTTAGCAAAATAGTACAGTATGGAATACTGTTTATTTATTCTTGTGATCAGCTAACTTTTGCTGTCTGGCATTATGAGAGAGTCTTATACCATATATTTCTAGCCCAGGGAAAGTTAAAAACTAAAAATTCAAAATATTGTTTTTACTGAATATGTATTGCTTTTGTACCATTGTAAAGTAAAGAGATTGCAAATTGAAAGATTGTAAGTTAAAGTCTGATTGTCAGTTTCTATAAAGAAGACAGCTTGGATTCTTTACAACTGTATGGACAGCATTTTCATCTTAATAACATTGGGAGGCTGAGGCACAAGGGTTGCAAATTCAAAGCCAACCTCAGCAATATAGTGAGGCCCTAAGCAAATTAGTGAAAACATGTCTCAAAGTAAAACATTAAAAAGCAGACTGGGAATATGGTTCACTGGTTAAGTGTCTCTGAGTTCAATACACAGTACAAAAAAGTCTTTCTACACATTAATATGAAGTAGTTTTCTATTAGTTCAGTTGCTATAAACTGTAATAATTATGGTATCATTTTGAAATCAATTTGTAATATCAGAGATGGATTTATTGCCAATTTTTTTTTAAAATTCACTGTATTGGTCAGTTTCCCTATATAACAATTTCTATAATTTAAGAAGAAATGACCAAATGCATATGATCAATACAAATTAGTAACTACTAAAGCAAAGCTCTTATCTTGATAACTTAATTGCACTTTGATTTGATTAACATTAACAGTATATATTCTGAAATACTATATCTAAACACTCAATAATAAACAATTACCAAACTAGACAAATATATATGAAGCAACTATATTTAGGTGGTCTTCAGCATGATTCATTGGTATAATCCTTAAGATAAAGGAAGGATGTGAAAATTCCACATACATTTTTTTCTTTGCCCTTTCAATCACTCTCCTAACTATGGCATAAGGAAATAAAGACCAAACAGTCACTGACTGTCACACAGAATGAAGGAAAGAAGATGAATTTAAAACTTCTGGATACCATAGAGGAAGATGCTACATATAAGAGGAGTTAATAGAATAGGATGAGAGGCCATAAGCTCACTGTATGGATTCCTGAAGACATGGCAGTGAGAGGATACTCTAGACTGAGTACTTCCTCCAGTGTCTTTCCACCTCCTTGTATCGCAGAGATGGCAGCAGCATAAGTTATCAGTGGCAAATTGAGGCGGCACTCTGGGCAAGTCCCCTGTGGCATGCTTGACTGAGAAGGGGGCTCAGAACCCCAAAGAGGCTACCCTTCTGAAAGCAGAGGCAGTGAGGCTATGCTTGTACCTGGCAATAATCTACTCAGAGAGACCAGTGGGGACCAAGATCCAGCACTACATCCTGGGTCTTTCTCCTGAACATTGCTACAATTTTATGCCCAAATGAAAAGAACTTTGGAGACCATTTTCAACAATTTGCTTTTCCTAAGATTTATTGGTACATGGACTTGCTCTGAAGTGACTGCACTTAATAAGGTTTAGTATCTTCCCTAAAAGTGGTGCTAATACTGGGAACAGCAGTGGATGCACACTGCGTAGGAATATCAATTCATGGTATTTGCCCAGCCTGGGGCACTTAAGATGAGATTGGGCACATTCAGGGTGGTCTGGTCATAGATCTGGGGCACTTAAGAGAAAGAAGCTCACTAGAGTCACTTGCATAAAAATAGAGCAGGTAATCATCTCAGTAGATGGGTAGACATACAAATAACATGAAAAAGCAAAGAAAACAATAACCCCAAACAGACCACAACACAGTAAAAACTGATCCCATCGACACCACAGGGGAGGAAAGGTTGGAGAAAGAATTTAGAAAATTTGGTTCAATGAGGTAAAAGGTCTAATAAATGAAATTAAAGAGAATATACAGAAAGTGGAAGCTCATTTAAATAAAGAGAGATTTTGGAAAAAGAACCAAACAAATCCTACAAATGACTCAATAAATAAAATTAAAAATTCAGTTGAATATATCACCAATAGATTAGACCACATAGAAGACAGACTCTCAGACTTCAAAGACAAAGTACATAATTTTGAAAATAAAGTTGGCAAAAAAGAAAAGATATTGAAATCACAAACATAAAACAAAAGAAATCTGGGATAATATCAACAGATCAAATATAAGAATTATTGTCAAAGAAGAAGGTACCAGTATATAAACTGATGGAATACACAATTTTTTTCAAAGATATGACATTGGAAAATTTTACAATAATCCAGAAGTACAAGTATAATGAAATATCTCAAGGAGAAGAAATGAAAAATAAACATCAAAACCTACTGTATGGATGATTATCACTAGAATAATACTCAAAAGAGAATCAAATCTAAATTAAATATTAAAAATAATTAAAATGTCTTTAAATAAAAATCATTATTATATAATAACCCTGAATATAAATTGTCCAAAATTTAATAAATAATATAGATTACCAGAATGGATAATAAAACAAGAACAAATCATACATTACTTATAAGAGACTCACCTTACAACCAAAGACCTCCACAGGCTGAAGATGAAAAGATGGAAAAAGATGCACCATGCACATGGAGACGGAAAACAAGTAGGAGCTAGTCTCATATCAGACAAAGTAGACTTCAAACCAAAATTAATCGGAAGAGACAAAGAAATTCACTTCATACTGGTTAAGGAAATCATCCAACAATACAATATAATAATTATAAATATTTTGTCCAAAATATCAGTGTATCTACAAGCATAAAACAAACCCTTCTCAATATAAACAATAAGACCAAAATACACTAATACTGGGTCATTTTAACACATCTCTCTCAACAATGGGTAGTTAATCCATATGAACCACGAATCTTTAGAATTAAAAATACTATTAATCAAAAGTCCCCAGCAAACTACTATAGAAAGTTTTATTCACTAACAACTGAATTCATTTTCTTCTCAGTGGCAAATGGAACTATTCTAGAAGAGATTATATTTTAGAACACAAAGCAAATCTTAGAAAACACAAATAGAGATAATTCCTTGCATTCTATCCAGATGATAATTTAATGAAATTAAAAATCAATAACAAGATAAAAAAGAAAAATCATTTTAAAACCTGATGTTATGGATTAGATATGAAGTATATTCCAAAAGCTTATGTGTGAGAAAGTGCAGAAAATTTCAGAAGTGAAATAATTGGATAATGAGAACCTTAACCTAATCAGCACATTAATCCACTGATGTGAATTAACTGGTTGTAACTGCAGGCAGGTATGTTGTGGTTGGAGGAGGTAGGTTACTGGGGATATGCCTTTGGGGTTTATATTTTGTCTCTGGTGAGCAGAGTTCTCTTATGCCAGTTCCTTGTTGCCGTGTCCTGAACAGTTATCCTCTTCCACATCCTTCCACTATGATATCCTGTCTAGCCTGAACATAGAGCAATGGAGTTAGCTGTCTTTGTACTGAGATCAATGAAACTGTGAGTGTCAAAAAACAACAACAACAACAACAACAAATTTCTTTTTCTAAAATGATTCTTGAATCGTCTTTTGGTCACAGTGGTGCAAAAGCTCACTAAAACACCTAGAGATTAAATAATATACTTTTGAATGAAGAAAGAATCATAAATAAAACCAGGGAAGAAACGAAAAATTTCTTAGAGGCAAATGAGAGCATAGATATAATATATCAAAATCTCCAAGAAAATGTGAAGAAGGGTCTAAGATGAAAGTTTATAACATTAAATGCTTACATTAAAAACAAATAGAAAACTTCCAAATAGATAATCTAATGTTACAACTCAAGGTTCTATAAAAAGAACAAACTAATTCAGAAATCAATAGAAGATAGGAAATAATTAAGATCAGATACAAAATTAATGAAATTGAGAATTTTAAAAAAATATAAAGGATCAGTACAGCAAATAGTTGGTTAATGAAAAGATAAACAAGATTGAGAAACTCTTAGACAAACTCACCAAAAGAAAGAAAGGACTCAAATTAACAAAATTAAAAAATAACAAAAAGGAGCTATCACCATAGATACTTCTGAAGTACAGATCATTAGAAACTCTTTTGAAAATGTATACCAAAATAAACTGGAAAATCTGTAAGTTATTAACAAATTTCTAGACACATAGGATCTATCCAAATTAAAACATGAAGGTATAGATAACCTAAACATACAGATATCAAAAATGAGATTAAAAATCTTCCCAAAGAAAAGTCCAGAATCAGATGGATTCTCAGTTGAGTTCTACTAAGAATAACTAAGCTCTACTTAGAATAACTAAGGCAATCATCTTCAAATCATTCCATGAAATATAAAGGGAAGACACTCTGAAATTCATTTTATGAAGCCAGCATCACCTTGATATCAAAGCTGACAAAGACACATCAAGGAAATAAAATTAAAGAAAAAAAAAACTGAAAACTTCTCCTCTAAAATCAGAAACAAGACAAAAATATCAACTTCTATTCAATATAGTACTCAAATCTCTAGCCAGAACAATCAATAAGTGAAGGAAATTAAGGGGAAACAAACATAAAAAAATAAGCCAAATTGTCTGTTTGCTGATGACATGATCCTGTATCTAGAAGACCACAAAAATTTCGTAAGAAGACTACCAGAAACAACAAATTTAGCAAAGTATCAAGACACAAGATTAAAATACATAAATTAATAGTTTTCTTATACTTCATTAATAAATCTTATAGAAAGAAATCAGAAAAACTATCCCATTCACAATTTCTTTAAAAAAAAACTTGATAATGAATCTAACCAAGGTGGTCAAAGACCTCTATAATGGAAAACTATAGAACACTGAAGAAATTAAAGAAGACTTTAGAAGATAGAAAGATCTTCCATATTCTTGGATAGGCACAATTATTATTGTCAAAATAGCCATACTACTCAAAGCTTTGTATACATTCAATGCAATCCCCATTAAGATATCAATCATATTAGCCACAGAAGTAGAAAATATAGTCCTAAAATTTATTTGGAAGAATAAAAAACCAAGGACAGTCAAAGTAATACACTGTAAGAAGAGTGATGCTGGAGGCATCACAATACCTGATCTAAAATTATAATACAAAGCTACAGTAACAAAAACATCATGGCATTTTCATCAATACAGACATGAAAACTAATAGAATAGAATAGAAGACACAGAGCCAGATTTACACAAGTATAACAATCTGATATTCAACAATGGTGTCAAAAACATTCATTAACAAAAGACAGCCTTTTTACAAATGGTGCTAGAAAAAACTAAATATCCCTATGTAGAATGAAATTAGACCCTACATCACAACATTGAACTCAAACTGGATCAGAGACCTATGAATTACACTAACAACTTTGTGACTAATAAAAGAAAAAATGGGTTCAATACTCCAATATATTGTCACAGGTAATGCCTTTCATAACAAGATCCCTAGTGCTCAAAAAGTAAAATTAACAATTACTAAGTGGGATGGCATCAAATTAAAAACATTCTGCACAGTGAACAAAGCAATTAAGAATGTAGAGAGAGAATCTACACCAGGGAGCAAATCTTTGCCAGCTATTCCTCCAGCAGGAGATTAATATCCAGAATATATAAAGAACTCAAAAACTTAACACCAGAACTAAACAAAAGATAAATAATCCAATGAATAAGTGGGAAAAAGCACCTGAGAGACAATTCTCAAAAAATACTATAGCCAACAAATATATGAAAAAAAATTGAATATTCCCAGAAATCAAGGAAATGCAAATCAAAACTACATTGAGATTTCATTTCATTCAGCTAGAATGACAATCATCAAGAATACAAATAATCATAAATGCTGGTGAGGAAATTAAGAATAATGCATACTCATACATTCTCTGTGGGACTGTAAATTTGAGCAATCACTTTGCAAAGCAATATGAAGATTTTTCAACATAGTGGCAATGAAACCACCATATGACCCAGCTGTCTCTCTCTTTTATATTTATCCAAATGAACTAAAATCAGCATGCTCTAGTGTTACAGGCACATTGATACAGCAGAATTCACAATAGCCAAATTATGTAACCAGCCTGTCACCTGTCAGTAGATGAATGGATAATGAAAACACAGTATATATACATAAAGGAGTATTACTCAGGTATATAGAAAAATGAAATTATGCTATTTGCTGGGAAATATATGGAACTGGAAAATAAAGTGAAATAAACCAGACTCAGAAAAGCAAGGGACAGATGTTCTCTCTCTTATTTGGGAAGCTAGAGTAAAATAAGTAAAACAAAAAGGAGGGGATTCCATGATGTTAGAATGGAGATCAGTTGAGTAGAGGAAGATAGTATAAGGTGAGGGAGAAAGTATAGGAAAAAGGAAGCACTATGAAACAAAATAGACCAAATTATACTATTTATATATATGAATACACTACAGTGAATCTCCAACTTAATGTATATCAATAAAACACCAATTTTAAAAACTATAAATAGTGGGATGACTTTAAGAGTAGAAAAGGAGAATAAGGGAGGGAGGAGCAGATATAAAGAACTGAGAATTAAAATGGAACAAATTACATTCCATGCATGTATAATTGTGTCAAAATTAACCCCAGTGTTATATACAACTATTATGAACTAATATGAACTTTATAAGAACAAGAGTTTATAACATTTTCATGGAGTTCCTTCATTCCTATGTATGAATATAACTATGTATAAGCAGGTTAACACAAAATGAGACCTAGAATAGAACCTGTGGTAGAAATTTAAAATATGAACAGTAATTCTAGAGATCATGTAGTGCCTCATCATGTCAAAGTACCAGTGTCAAGAGCATAATTCCCACATTAAACACTTGTAATTCAATGCAACTCTTGAAAGGATAAAGAGGATAAAACGTCTTTAACTCTAGAGTAAGTATTATGCTCACCATTAAAATATCAAATATTGTGGTAAGGGATGTAGCTTGCCCAGCATGTATAAGGCTCTGGGATTGATTCTTAGCACTGCTAAAAAAAAAGGAAAAAGAAAAAGTTATATCAACAAAATAAGCTAATTCACCAATAAATTAACTATCTGCCAGAACAAAACTCAGTACAGTCAATTCTCCTTATCCACAGGTTTTGCATATGCAGATTCAAATCTCCAACCCAGATTGTAAATAAGTGAACAAACCTTGTGTACTGAATTATATATATATATACATGTATATATATATATATTCTCATTATTCCATAAATAATACAGCATATCAATTATGTATATTGCAGTGCATGTTTTAAGTAATCCAGAAATTCATTCAAGTATATGGGAAGATTGCATTTAGCATAAGCAATTGCTATGCCATTTCATATAAGGGAATTAATTTTTCATAGATTTTGATATTATTGAGGAATCCTAGAAAGAATTTCCTGAAGATATTGTGGGATATATAGATAATTACATAAATGCGAGAAGTCTTTTTAAAGTAGGATTAACAATGACAGTTTCTATGGGAATGTACCTTAGTGATACAGTGGTTGACTAACACAGAACTGAAAACAAATAAAAAGATATCACAATCAGCATAAAAAAATTTACACAGCTATCACGAATACATCCAGCAATCAACAATTTTGATTGATTTGAATCCATACAATTTAAATAGGAGCACCCCATACTTTTGTGACTTTCACTTTCAGGGCATTAACCAGAAGCTCACAGTAAACATTAGAGAAAAATCATTCTGTGATTCCAGCAGCTGAGAGTAAAAATAATCATTTTGAAATACACTGAAGCTTTCTGTTTTTCTTAACAAATCTGACCTTCAAGAGAAACTATTTTGCATACCCTAACCAAATTCGGATTTAGGAGCACCTAACTAGAGAAAAGAGAAATACTTAACTCTATCCCACTCTAACCCTATGATCCCAACTAAAAGGGAGGAATTGAGAACCTCTGTAATTCATACTTCGGCATCAGAGGATCACTAGAAGCAAAGCTGTAACTGTTAAGATTATGAGAACCCTTTGAGATGGACTGAAAAAATTTTGCACTGTAAGATGAATGGGTATGAACCATTGGAGGATAGGGACAGAATGTTATGGTTTTTAATCTGATATGTTCCCCAAAGTCTCAAGTGTTCAAAGATCAAGCTTTGGGGATGTGGATTTGATCATAAAGGTTCATCAGTGCTGAATAGACTACTGAAAGGTAAGATCTAGTTGGAGGAAGTAGATCACTATGGGCATGTCTTGCAAAAGTTTATCTTCTGCCTGACTACTTACAATTTCTCTCTCTCTCTCTCTCTCTCTCTCTCTCTCTCTCTCTCTCTCTCCCCGCTACTTTTCTATGCCTTTCCATATGATGTTGTTCTTCCCCTCAAGTCCAAAGAAGCAATGCTAGTGGATCATGGAAAAATCTCTTAAACCATCAGCAAAAATAAACTTTTTCCACTCAGAATTGTTTATATGATGTATGTTGGTCAAAACAAAAAGTTGATTAATCCACAAAGCTAGGACATTCAACATTACCACTTTCAGTTAAGACTTTCCTTGAGGTTCTATTCATGTAGTAAGGAAAGAAAGGCATGAAAATTGGAAAAAGAAGTACATCTGTCTCTCTTCGAAGGTGTCATGATTATTTTTGTGTAAATAGAGTTATCAAGGTCATAAGACACAAGTTATTTGTAAAAATTATGTTTCATATAAGAAATAAATGTTGATAATATCAAAATATATCTTTTGCATTATAATAAAAATCAAACATTTAGGAATAAACTTAACCAAATATTTATCTTGTATCCACATTGAAAACTATAAATTATTGCTAAGGGAAGTTTTTTAAAAACCTGAAAAAAATGTGAATATATATTTTGTTTATGTATTGGAATAGTAACTATTGTTAAGGTGTCAATTCTGCCTATTTTGAATTATATCTAAAATAATTCCTTTCAAAATATCAATAGAAGTAAATTATCTTATTTTACAGATGTATTACAGAAAAAAAGATTGTGAAAAAAGAAAATACAACATCAAAATGGCCTAAAGATTTTGGATTTGTCATTGAGTTTTTGGATATGACACCAAAATGACAGGCATGAAAAAGTTTAAAAATAGCTTAGACTTCAAAATTAAAAACTTCTGCTCATCAATATTATCAATAGTAAAAAAGCAACCTATGGAATGGGATAAAATATTTGCAAATCATCGGATATGAGATTGACATCCAGAATATACAAAGAACTTGTGCAACTCCACATGAATAAAGTAAACAGCATTAATTAGAAATAAGCAAAGGAATTGAAGAGATATTTCCCCAAGATATATAAATGACCAATATTATATAAAAAGATGCCCAATGTTACACTTCATTATAGGAATATAAATCAAGCCACAATGAGTTGCTGTTTTACACCTATTAGTATAAGTATTATTTAACATTTTAAGTTAATTTTTTTTTAAAAAAAGCATATAAATATTAACGAAAGTATGGAGCAATTAGACCCATTATATGTTGTTACTGGTAAAATGTCAAATATTACAGCTGCTGTGGAAAATGGCATGGCAGTTCCTTAAAAAAATTAAATACAGAATTAGTACTAAAAAAGAAAAAGAAATTTGTAATATATCAAGTACTACTGTGGTTACTGTGATATTACAAGAATGAAGACAGGATTGCTGAGTAAAAGGGTAGGAAAATAAATCAATAAAACACAATATTAAGTTTTGATATTTTTATAAAATCTCCAAATCAAACAAATTGGAAAAGGAAATTATTATAACTTATGCTGTTGAAACAACTGGGTACCCTTATGGAAAATGTTTGATCAAACATGATCCTTAATCCTGACTTTATGCCACTAGTATATACACAAAAATATTCCATAATATATAATGGAGCCACATTTTTAAAATGAATCAATATAGCTCACACTAGAATAAAGAGATCAATATCTTCATAACCTTGATATAGCCCAAACTGTCTCAAATAGGACATAGAAATAGTCAACATTTTAAAAATACATAACTAGAAGTTCATCAAATAAACTTTCCTGCTCTGAAAAGTATTTTTTGGAAAATGAATAGCAATAACATATTCTACTACAAATCATACCACTGTATATTTGATGAATTCTTTGTATCTTGGATAAATGAAAGTTCCCTATACCTTGATAATGCAGATAAAAACAAAGTTATTAAAATGTTACAAGTTTTGAATGCACAATTAATAAAGAGGGATATGTGAATAACCAATATATAAATGAAAAAGTGCTTAACATTTTTAGTCATCAGAGAATTGCAATATAAAAACAAAACATACATTAACTTGCTAAAATTAAAATAATTGACACATTCAAATGATAGTGATGACTTAGAGGAGCCTAAGTTCTTATATACTGTTGGTCAGGTTTTAAAGTACTAAAAAATCTAACAGACACTTTTGAGGTTTCCAGTGAAATTAAATATTCATTTGTCTTGTGATACATAAATTACTCTAGTTACAGGAACTTATTTAAATAACACAAAATCAGTATCTACATAAGGGCTTGCATGTGAATATTTATAGCAGCTTTATTCCTAATAGGCAAACCTTGAAACAAGTATCTAACACCATACAAAAAATACACAAATTTTGGGTTATTCCTAAAATAGACTAATACTTTGAAAGAATAATGAAGTAGATATATTTACTTGCAACAACTGACTGAATATGAAAATATACTCAATAAAAAATGTCACCCACAAAATAGTACATATTATATGATTTCATTTATATGAAATTCTCAAATAAGCAAAATAAAGTATTTGAATAAAAATCTAAGCAAGATTTCCTATGGAAGTGGATCCAGATTTGTACTGGAAAAGAGCACATATGGCAAGACTTTCTTCTGTCATGGTGATGCTCTGTGTCTTTTTTAAGTTTAAGAATTACATATATACTTTCATTAAACTGATTAAATTGTACATGCAAGATCTATGAATTTCACTGTAATCAAATTATATGTATAAAAATATAAATGTAAATTTAATGTGTAACTATGAAATGCAAATTGAAACATAATAGAGAATGTAAGAAATATATATTCCTTATTTCTTAAAAAGTATCAAAAACAAAATTTTAATTCCATTCAAAAGCCATTTTTCATATTCTAGACAGATATTACACAGAATAAATTCTCCTGAATTTGAAAATAATCCATTTATGTAAATTGAACCCTGTTAGATGAGAGATTCATAAGATTTTCAGGAAAATTTTTCATTTTGATTAATTCAATTTCAAAATCCAATCCCTAGCACAATTCTACCACCAAACATTTAATGGTCTCTCAATTTGGAGTGCCATAAATTGTACCAATATATGTCTGCCACTTACACAAGCCTCAAGGGTTCAATGAATAAAATCAATTCATTTTACAATCTTACAACCTCAAAAAAGATCCTCAAATTTGTTGTAGACAAAAAATTCTCAGTAGGGTTACTCATTTTATACAACCAAAGTCATAAAAATGTGTAGCCTGACACATGAATTAATTTGTAAAACTCTTGTTGAGAAATTAATTATATTTAACTACATTTTAAACCCATGTGGCAGTTCATGACATGTTTTTCATATATGACCTTTGAGAATTCATTTACACCTGTCAGTTAATCAAATTCTTGCAGTTAGATTTCATTCCTCACAAGCCTGGAGATATTATTTAAAACACTTTATTCCAATATAATCTACATAGGCTTTTTAAGATAAATTTTGACCCCATGTTTCCTTAAAAGTACTCTTGTTACTTATAGGATTGCTCAATAGCTTTCTCTATTATGATACTGAATCTTCTTAATAATTTAACATTTTTATGGAAATATGTGAGAAACCACTATTTTGGGTGTGAATTTTTGCTTTCTCAGAGAAAAATAGTCTATCCGGATATTCTTTATTGATATAAGTTCAGTAAAAATATATGACATTGAAATTACAAACCAAAGTCTTTTATCAAAGTTCATCTTCCTATTTACAAATGTTTTTGCTCATTGAAAACAGTCATTAATAATCAAATTATGTTTCATTCAGTTATTACATTTAGGAGGTGAAATAAGCTTTCAAGTTCCTTTTTGTAAAATGATATGAACAAATATCTTTTCTTAAGAATATATCCCACAATCTTTTTGTTCATTTCTCCAAAATGGCAGACTTAAAATTCTCACAAATATTTATTATTTCCTTAAGAAATTAGGATACAAAAATTAGTCTTAAGCACCACACCGCAAATAACCCCTTAAAAAGTCCTTTCAATTTGTACAGGTACAAATTTCAATTGGAGAATTTTTTAGTTCTCTAATTCACCAACTGTAATGAATTTAATTGTCACAACTTAAATTCAAGTTATCTCATGTAATTCTGCCTCTACTTAACATTTCAAATTTCAGATACGATTTTATTCCCAAAGAATTTCATTAGTCATATTGATGGCTATAAGAATACTGAAAAAAAAAATAATAACCATTCACAAAGAAGGTTTCCCTCAGTGCAGTTAGTTGGAAACAAATACAATAGTCATGTACACTTCTGATCTCTAGGAATTTCTTTTGTTCCATCATTGAATAAAATTTCAAGTGGAAATTGATTAATTTTGTATTACTATTATAAAAAAATTACCAGAAATTTAGTGGCTTAAAATAACACATGTATTGTCTTTCAGTTCTAGAGGTCAGAAATCCAAATTCAGTCTCCCATTACTAAAGTCAAAGTTTTTGACTGTCTGGTTCCTTCAGGAGAAAAGACAATCTGCTCCCTTGCCTTTACTAGCTTTTAGAGGCTATCCTAATTCCTTTGCTAATGGCTTCTTCCCTGGTTTTCAAATACAGTAGTGTTGTACCATTCAGTCTCTCTCTCTCTTACTCTTTCTGTAGTTGCATCACCTGATTTTTACTTTTATGCCTCCCCCTTATTAGGGTGCTTGTGATTAATTTGGTCCTTTCAGATAATCTGGAATCATTCCCTGACTCAAGATTCTGAACTCAATCACATCTGCATGTCATTTTTACCAAGTAAGGTAATATATTCACAGATTCTGGGGGTTAGAATGTGAACATCTTTGGAGGGCCATTATTCAGTCTACTACAGACTAGTTTGCCATCTATGCAATAAGCACCAGGCATTTTTCCAAATCATAATTTTTACTTAAATATACACTGACCTTTGACAAGAACTATAAGGGGTATGTTTTATATCTTTATTTATGTATGAGCAATGCAAGAACAGTTATCATTTTCAGTAACTCCAATGTTTGGACATCACCTTAAAATTAAAAAAAATTTTTAGTTGTAGATGGACAAAATACCTTTATTTTATTTATTTATTTATGTTTATGTGGTGCTGAGGATTAAACCCAGCGCCTCACACATGCTAGGGCAAATGCTCTACCACTGAGTCATAAGTGCAGCACCCTGAACATCACTCTTTGACAGTACAAATGAAACCATTTTCTAGTTACTCTAAACTACCATGGGTTTTCATATTCATACAAATAAAAATCACAAAGTATTTACAGCTTTGGAAAATAAGTTTCTGCCTTTTATTTTGCCCTGGAGATCTCAGCAAATATTTCTAGTCTACTTGCTGGCACCATGGCTTTAGTGGAATGACATTAAAGTAAGTCCTTCAAAAAATTTACATTGAAATTGCTTTAATTTGAAGGACACCTAGATCCATCAGCTGTCTTGCAGTGGGAATAGAACTTAGGTTGCCTTCAGAACAAAGCATCCTCCCCAGCCTTGGTAAGTGGTGTTTCTCCCTATGCCCTAAGGACACCCTGCATACACATAGAGCCACTGCCTATGCAATGGAGGGATCTGTGTGTCCTCAATCACCTAGACACATAATGTTTCTCCTTGCACACCAAGGACTATCCAGTTACAATCAAGGCTAAGCCTATGCCATGGAGGTAGCTGGGCATCTTCCACCACCCATCCATGTGGTACTTCTCCCTGCACACTGAGGAATCTCTGGGTTCACACAGTGTCATGACACATACAAGCAAAAGATCCAACCACTAGAACAGGGACACTATGGTACCATGCCCTATAATCTCTCAGAGGGTCCACCAGTACTTAAGGATAGAGCATAGCTATGAGAGCTGACTTGCTCATGTTGGAGGAGGATGTAAAAAGGACCTTGTGGATGGGCCTCTGGGGTCTTAGTGTTGTGGAAGTTTTCTTTCTTTCTTGCTTGCTTTTTTTAAAGAAATATACTGCTCTGGACTTGGAAAAAATAAATACACAGTTCCACACTACAGTATGGATCTGATTTGCTCAGTCAGTTCCTCCACAGAAGCAAAATTTTATTAAATTCAAAATACTGAAAATTTGGAACAAAGCAAAAACTTTAAAAGTTGTAAGAGAGATCTTTTAGGTGGCTAATGTGGGAACCTAAGGTGAATCTTTGATTGACATTGTAGCATGGGGATGTGGTAGACAGCTGGTAGCCCAATGAGTTATAACCAGACAGGGTTTTGTGTTTCCCCAGGCTGATCTCAAATTCCTACATTCAAGTGATCCTCCTGCTTCAGTTTTCTGAATAGTTGGGATTACACATTTGTTATAGTATGGATATGAAAAACTACCTCAAAGAGTTCATGTAGAAATGCACAATGTTCAAATGTGAGATGAATAGCTTATGATAACTGTAAGCTGATCAAGGGATTAATCCATCTGATGGATTAAAAATGTGAATGGATTACAGAATGGTAACCGTAGGCATGAGGGACATGGTTGAAGTGAGTCAGTCATTGGATATAGGCCTTTGGGAATTATATTTTCCCTGGCTACTTTTCTTTCTGCTTCCTCACTGCCATGAGCTGAGCAGCCTTCCTTCACCATGTTCTTCCCCCCATGATGTTCTGTCTGACCTCATTTCCATAGTATATAAGTCTGCTCTGAAACCATGACTCGAAATAAACTTCTCTAAGTTATTTTTGTCAGGTGTTTTGTTCATAGTGACACAAAACTGACTAACATAAGATTGCTTTGTAGAGAAAAGATAACAGCTCAGAGGAATCCACAGTGATGCAAGTTCCCCAAAAGTGAATTAAATCTGCATTTATGTTTCAGCAAACTGAGGCCAAACAATCACTGAAGTTATACTTCAGAGTAGGTAGGGGATGGGGTGCCATACCAAGATACAATCTGAACATGGAAGAGAGAGAGAGAGACTACTGGAACAATGAAAGAGTGGAGAAGAACGAAGAGCAACTCCATTTGAAATTGCTAGACTGATCTGTGTGATAGAGTGTCTGACAGGGCGAACATATCTGGGTCTGAGCAGAATAGAACAAAAGTGCCCCTCCCCAAGCATAGCAAAGGAACTTTTGGAACAAGAGGTTCAATTCAAGCCACATCAGTCTATAAATTTATTGTGTGAAGAAGCTGTCAATTTCCTTGACAGACTTAATCTCTCACCTCTGAACACAGAAACAAATCCATTCTGAGAGAGAAAAGCTTATTCCCATCCAACATTCTCATGAGAGGTATCTAGGTAAGGAAGCACTCAGATTCTCCACAGAGACTCAAAGTTTCCAAAATGATGATGCACACTAGAAGATCAGGTAAGCAAATGAAAAATAAGATTGAAATAAATATAAAAAATTTAAATAACAGGAAATAATAAACATCTCTCCATAGTAACTGTGAATGTAAATGGTCTGAACTCACCAATTAAAATACATGAACTAGAAAAGTGGAGTAAAAAACAAGACCTAACCATGTTCTATTTTCAAGAGACTCATAGACAGACACCACAGATTGAAAGCAAAAGCATAGAAAAGGATATTCCATGAAAGCAGAGTCTGAAAACCAGTAGGAGTCGAGATTATTCAACAAAGCAGATTTCAAGGAGAAAATGATAACAAAAAAGGGAAAAAATCCAACAAGTACATATAATTATTGTAAACATTTCTGCCCCCAAAGTTGGCATATTTATTGCATATACAAGTTTCTTGATATAATGACTTAGATAGAACCAAATGCAATAATGCTAGGAGATATCAACAAACACCTCTCACCAATAAATAATCAATAAATATACTTACATTTATATAAAGAATGCATATCAAATGGACCTAACAGACATCTAGAAAAGATTTTATTCAACAATTGAACTCACTTTGTTCTCTTCAGCACATGAAACCTCAAAAATAGATCATATTTTTGACACAAAGAAAATTATAGCAAATTCAAGAAAGTAAAAATAATTGCCTTATTTTTAGATCATAGTAAAATAAAATTATAAATTAACAGCAAGAAAAATTATATAAAATCACATGAATGCTTGGATGTTAAATGATGTACATTAGAGCAACATAAGGATTGCAGAATAAATAAGGGGAGAAATTTTTAAAATTCCTAGAATTAAATAAAAATAGTGATAAAATATACTCAAATCTCTGAGAAACTTTGAAGGCAGTTCTAAGAGAAAATTTTATAGCATTAAATGCCTACATTAAAAAAGAGAGTGATCCAAAATAAATAGCCTAATATTTCATCTAAAGACCCATGAAAAGCAAGAAATAACTAAATCCAAAACCAGTAGAAGAAAGAAATGAAGATCTGAGATAAAATTAATGAAAAAGACAATAAGAAAACAATTCAAAGGATCAGTACCACAGAATTCATACTTTGAAAAGGAAACAAGATTAATAAACCCCTAGACCAACTAACCAAAAGAAAGAGAGGAACCAAATGAGCAAATTTAGAGATGGAAATGGATGTTTTGTCACAAACATTTCTAAAACCCAGAGCATCACTAGGGATTATTTTGGATAATATATATTTAATAATCTATGTTTGAATAATCAATATTTAATTTATATTTATAATCTATGTTTGAATAATCAATATATAATCTGTATTTAGTTTATATTTAATCTACACTTAAATAGATAAGTCTGGAAAATAATATCAAACTTCTAGACACATATTATAGTCAAGTCCTATCCTAGAGCTGCAGAGTGAAACATCAGGTGGGCTAGAGTACAGGTGGTGAGGTCTAGCATGGACCACAGACATGTGGAGTCTGCCATGCCTGTTGTGAACCTGAGGCACAGCAAGGTAGAGTCAAGCCAAGTCAGGGTTTGCTGACCTGTCATACTGTGGCGACCTGGTCCAGCATGGCTTGGCAACCTGCTCTACACAGCACTTCAACTCTAAACCCCCTGAACATCCACAATCTAATTACTTCAACGTCCTGCTTCCCAATGAGTTGAATGAAATTCGAAGTGGGGCAAACTGGAATGGTATTGCAGGGCTAACCAATAGTGGAGATACATTTCCAAATGCTGATTAGCATAAATTTGGACCAATAGAATTAGTACTTTTCCAAATCCTTATTAGCATAAATTTGAACCAATAATAATGTTGACCTAAGTGCTATATAAATCACTACACTTGCACAATCAAGTGGCAGTCCCTAATGGGTTTCCCTCCTTACCTTGCCAGAGTTCTGTTTCTATTCTTCGTACTTGAGTGAATCCTACTACTTTCACTCTTGCCTTCCATAGTCTCATGAATTTCATTCTTAGGATTTGTGAGATGAGAACCCAGAATGAAGGTTGGTGATGAGCTTCTGTTGTAAGTTGTAACACTGGAAGACATAGCCCATCATTTAGAGCTGCAACACTGTGAACTGAAATACACAACTGGATAGTAGTGGAGAAGAATTTGGTTTTGCTGTCTGTGATTCTTGGAACTGACGCTTGTAGGCAACCCTTGCTCTAATTAAATGCTAACAATAAAATGGATTTTCTTGTCTGCAGAGGCCTGAACTTGCATCGCCCCCACCTGCCCAATTGCAGAAAATTGAGTTTCATCTCAAAATCCATTTCAATATTACTAACAAAAATTGATTGAAGATAATACAGAAGATTGAAACTTACCAATATAAAGCAAAGATGTTGAAAGGGTAATAAAAGACCTTCCAACAAGAAAAGCCCAGAACCAAATTGACTCAGTTGCATTCTACGAGTCCTCTAGATAAGAACTAATGACAATACTCCTCAAATTATTTCAGGAAATAGGGAAGGAGCATTCATTCCAAAATATATTCTGTGAAGCCAATATCAATCTAATATCAACATGAGATAAAGACACATGCAGGACAGAAAATTACAGGTAAATATTTCTCATGAACATAGAGGCAAACATTCTAAAACTATATTAGTAATCTTTATTCAGAAACACAGTAAGAAGATTGTACACAATGACCAAGTTGATTTCATCTGCACAATGCAAAGTTGTTTCAACAGGAACAAATAAATATATGTAATTCATCATATAAGAAGAATTAAGATCAAAAATCACATGATCATTTCAATAGAAGCAGAAAAAGACTTCATCAAAATTCAACCCCCTTTCTTATAAAAACAATGAAAAAATTAGGGATAAAAGGAATTTCCTGCAACATCATATACAACACACCCAAAGCCAATATCATACTGAATATAGAAAAACTGAAATCATTTCCTCTAAATTCAGGAACAAGACAAAAATATTCACTCTCACCACTTTTATTGTATATAATACTTGATACTTTAGCCAGATAAATTAGTCAAGAGAACGTAATTAAATAAATACAAATTGGGAAGAAGAAACCAAATTACCTGTTTGATAATGATATAATCTTATACTAAGAATACCAAAAAAATTTCATTAGCTTTCTAGAGTTGATTCTAAAAATCAGCAAATTATCAGGAAAAAATATGAATATACAAAAATTAATAACTTTCCTTTATAGCAAATATGAATATTTTGAGAAAGAAATCAGGAAAACAATTCCATTTACAAAATCCTCAAAAACATAAAACACCTGACAATAAAACTAATGAATGGTTGATGGACCTGTTCAATGAAAATCGTAAGACACTAAAGATGAAAATTGAAGAAGATAACAGAAGGTGGAAAGATGTCACATGTTCATGGATAGGCAGAATTAATATTGTCAAAATTAGCATATTACTGAAAGTAATATAGACTTAATAAAATCTCCATAAAAATAGCAATGATATTCTTCAGAACCATAAAAGTCAGTCTCAAAATTTGTATGTAAGAATAAAAGATCCAGATCCATAATAACCAAAACAAGACTGTGAAATAAGAGCAATATTGGAGGACTCACAGAACCTGATCTCAAGTTATTCTACAGAGGTATTGTATTAAAAATGGCATTGTATTGGCATAAAAACAGACATAAAAATCAAATGGAGTAGACCAGTACACAAGGATAAAGCCACATTGAAATAGTCATACTGTCCTTGTCAAAGTTGCTAAAAATATATGTTGCAGAAAATATAGTATTTTTAATGAATGGTGCTGGGAAAGTTGTATATACTTGTGTTGAATAATAAAATCAGGTCTCTATCTCTAACCTCTACAAAATCCAGTTGATGTTGTTCAAAGTCCTAGGAATTAGACCAGAAACAATGAAAACACAGGATTAACACTTCAACATATAGGCACAGACATTTGCTTCATTAATAAGATTCCTGAATTTCAAGAAATAAGCCCAAGAATCAATTAGTGAGATGGCATCAGGTTGAAAAACTTCTGCACAGCAAAAGAAAAAAGAGTGTGAAGAGAGCCTACAAAAAGGGAGAAGATCTTTGCCAGCTAATCTTCTGATAGGACATTAATGCCCAAAATGTATAAAGAACTAAAAAAATTAACACCAAAAACCAAAACAAAAAAACAAAAAAAAACTCCAACTCAATCAATAATTGGACAATTGAACTGAATAGATATTTCCCAAAAGAATAATTGGCAAGGACATTAAATGGATGAAGAAATGTTCAACTTCCTTAGCAATCAGGACAGCAAGTCCTGTTAATCAAGACTACACTGAGATTTTATTTCACTCTAGATACAATGGCAATCTTCAAAAATGCAAATAATAATTTCTGGTGAAGATGTGTGGGGAAAAGCATACTTAGACATTCTTGGTGAAACTTCAAATTAGTTCACTCATTTTGGGAAAAAAATATGTAGATTCCCTGAAAAGCTAAAAATGGTACCACAAATGACCTGTCTATCTCCACCTTGGTATTTAGCCAAAACATCTAAAATCAGCACACTACAGTGATATATGTACATCAATTTTTATAGCAGCAAAATTCACAAAAACCAAGGTGTGGAATTAGCCTAAGTGTCCATCAATAGCAAGAAATAATACAGAAGCTATACAACTATATTGACAATGCGCAGTATACTTTGCAATTGTAAGTGGGTAATTGAAAAACTCAGAGATAATTTTTTTAATAAAAATTCCTAAAATCGAATGAAAATAGAAGCATAATATACCAGAATCTGTGGGATACTTTGAAGGTAGATCTAAGACAGAAGCTTACAGCTGAGCGTGTATAATACAAAATCAAGCACCTCTCAAATAACCTAAGATCCTAGAAAATGAAGAAACAATGAAACCCAAAACCAGAAGGAAAAAAAAATAATAAAGATCAGAACTGAAATTTATGAAATAACAGCTAAAATGACATGACAAAGATTCAATGAATCAAAGAGGTGATTCTTTGACAAGATAAAGAAGATTCATAAACCCATAGCAAAACCAACCTCAAGTAAGAAAGAGAAAAAACAAATCAATAAAATTAGAGATTAAAGATGGGACATTATCACAGGCACAACTGAAATCCAGAGGATCATTAAGGACTATTTTGAAAACTTATAATTCAATGAATTGGAAAATATAGAGGAGATTGATAATTTCTAGACACACATGACTTACAAAATTGAACTAAGACAATATAGAAAATCTAAACAGATAGCAAACAAAAAGATTGAAGCAGCAATAAATAGTCTTCCAACAAAGAAAACCCCAAGACCAGATGGATTCACTGCTGTATTTTACTAGACCCTTAAAGAAAAGCTAACACCAATTTTGCTTAATCTATTCCATTAAGCAGAAAGGTAAGAAATGATGCACAACTTGTTATATAAGACCAGTATTACTCTGATAGCAAAACTCAAAAAGGATACAGTAAAAAAGAAAATTATAGACGAATATTATTGATAAATAGAGATATAAAATCCTTAAAATATTTTCAAAATTAATTATGTAACACATTAAAAATATAATAAGATATGATCAAGTTGGTTTCCTTTTAAGTATTCAAGAATGTTTCAAAATATGCAAAACTAAAAGTTAATACACCACACAAATAGAATCAAGGATAAAAGTCACAGGATCATTTCAATAGATGCAGAAACAGACATTGTCAAAATTTAATACCACTTCATAATAAAAATCCTTAAAAACTAAGTATAGAAAGATCTTATATCAACATCATGAGGAATATATATGAAAACCAATGGCCAATATCATAATAAATGAAAAAAATTCAATCAAGAATAAAACAAGCATATCCACTCTTACCTCTCTATTCAAGCACAAGACTGCAAATGTCCCTGTGCACTGTTTATGTATCATAAAGAATGAACTTGGAGGACTCAACATAGAAGTTTCAAACATCTTATTGTACGGGTCCTCTCTGCCATGTTCGGCATTGGGGAAAAAAGGGTTAACTGACAGAAGAGGATGTTGACAGTGTATCACTCAATTACCCCAAAACTTATCTACTCAATAAACACAAGAATAAACTCTTTTTATATGAGAAGGGGTATGGGTCTGGCCATATCAGCTCTGGCCTCTCACAACAATTCACCCAAAACTTTTATTTATAACATACAGGTAAAGGGGGCCAGGACTGGAAGGAGCTCTTTCTGTGATGAACAGGATAAGGTGGAGGTAGGGGAGCCATTCTCTTAAGGCGAGAATTTTAGAAGACGATAGGGAAACACTCCCACGCAACGCCACATACCTCCTGGCAATTCCTAGAAGCCAGGCCTCCCCGTCCCATGGCTCAACCTAGTCTGATTCTGCTAAATAAGGATGGCTTCCCACATTATTACTTATTCACTCCTTGGTGGCAGGCAGGAATACAATGGAGGGTCATCTTTTGATTAAAAGCAGAGGGACTACATAGAGTATAGTTTGCAACCCTACTACATAGGTGGATTTCCTTAAATGTTTTATGAGTACATTCCTTTAATTTACAAAGTCACTCTATTTAGGTCCTCACCTAAAGATTGTAGATAAGGAAAGTGGCCAGCTTATAATTTCTCCATCTCCTTCATTCTCACATCCTTTAGAGTCTTTATCTAACTGCAAACTTTCCTAGGCACTGATTAGTGTTTAACACTCTCACATTCCATGTATTACTTCGAATTTCCACCAGAACAATTAGGCAGGACAAGAAAATAAATGGGATAAAAATAGGAAAGAAAGAGATCAAATTATCCCTATTTGCTCATGATACGACCTTTCGCTTAGAAGATCCTAAAATCCTACCAGAAGAGTTTCGGCTCTGATATTTTAAAAATTTAGCAAAATAACAGGGTACAAAACTGACATAAAAAAAATCAATATATTTTATATACAACAACAATGAACACACTGTCAAAGAATTTTCAAAATCCATGCACAATAGCCTTAAAACAATAAAACATTTAGGAAAAAACTTAACCATGGAAGTGAAAGAATTTGTCAATGATTATTGTGAACACTGAAGAAAGAAATTGAGGAAGACACTAGAAGATGGAAATCAGAATTAATATGTTTAAAATGACAGTAGTACTAAAATAAATTTATAGATTCCATGAAATTCCCATCAAAATACATTTGACATTCTTCACAAAACTAGAATAAACAATCCAAAAAGTTATGTGGAGAAAACAAATGACCAAGAATAGCCAAAGAAATTCTTATAACAGAAAAGGCATCATGGAGATATGTCAATATCTGATTTCAAAATATACTATACAGTAATAGGAAAAAAGCAAACAAACAAAAAATGCCATGGTACTGATGTAAAAGCAGACATATAGGCCAATGGAGCAGAATATATAGGACACACAGTCAAACCCACATAGGTACCTCCATGTGATTCTTGACAGACATGCCAAAAATTATATTGGAGAAAACAGCCTCTTTGACAAATAGTGCTGGGAAAAGTGGATATCCACATGTAGTTAATTGAAACAGCATCCCCATTTCTGACTCTCTAAAAAAATCAATTCAAAATGAATCAAAAACCTAAGGATAAGACCTAAAACATTGAAACTTCGAGAGAAAAACTCAAGGGAAACACTTCAAAATATAGGCCAGACAATGACTTTCTCAATAAGACAACTAACAGCTCTGGAAACAAGCAAGAATTGACATGTGGGATGATGCTGCACAGTGAAGGAAACAACAGAGTTAAGAGTCTACAGTATGGGAGACAATCTTTGCCAGCTAGTTTATTGATGAAGTATTAATGTACGAAATATATAAAGAACTAAAAAAAAAAAAAAACCTTTTCACTGAAAAAATGTAAATAACTCAATGCATAAACAGGCAAATTAATGAAACTAATACTTCTCAAGTGTACAAATGGTCAATAAGTAGATGAAAAAATGTTAAACATCTTCAAACATTAGCAAAATATAAGTCAAAACTACACTGAGATTCCATCTCATTTCAGTCAGATGGAAAATCTTCAAAAATACTAACAACAATGAATTTGACATGGAGGCCAAAAAAAAGGAATCTTATACACTCTGGGAATACAAATTAGTATAACCACTATGAAAGTCTGTATGGAGATTCCTTATAATCTAAATAACGAACCAACATATTAAGTAGCTATACCACTTCTCAGGATATATTTGAAAGAATTAAAGTCAGCCTGTTGTAGAGATACCTGCATACTGTTTATCATGGCATGATTCTCAATTGTCAAATTCTAGAGTCAGCCTAGGTGCCCACTAACAGATAAATGGATAGACAAAACATGGCATATACACACAATGGATTATTACTCAGCCATAAAGGAGAAAATCTTGCTATTTGTAGGAAAATGGATAAAATTGAATATCATCAATTTAAGCAAACTCAGTCAGACTCAGACAAGTATCACATTTTCTCTTACATATTGATTGGAGCAAAGAATACAAAAATGTGACATGGATGTAGAAAGCAGACTATTGGAAAAGGGGATGATGATCAGGGGTCCATAATGGAAGTGAAATTTTTCAAAATATGTTATATACATTTTTGAATGATAAAATGAAATCCACTATTCAGTATAATGAATATGAATAAAAATTAATTCAAAATATAAAATCCATTTTTTTCTTTTTTATCACTTAGCTATACATGATAAATGAACCTTAAAATATATGCCAATTACCCCTCCAATATTTTCCTTGTGAGTTGTGAACATATTGGTTGACCAATTTTTCATCCAAAACTGGTAGATAATATACTATCTGACAAACTACAGAAATATAAATAATCACAAAAATACATGCCATGGAATTTGATTTAGTACAGAAGAATTGTCTTTTCTGGTCAAATTTTACACATAGATCATTAAGGATTAATTTACTGCTTTCATTTTAAACAACTTTGAATGAATCTTCTCTACCTTAGAGACCTAAAGAGTCACTGTATGGTCATCTGTTATAAGTATTCAGAGTTTTTTGTTTTTTTTTTTAAATAATGACTAAGTATCATAGTCACAAAAATAATTTTCTTATATCTTATATTAAAAAAATTCAAGAGTTCCTTTATAATGGTATAAAAGGGTGATTTCCCAGTTTACATCGATAATTATTTCATTTTGCATCAATAATTATTTCATTTTGAATTCAGTTATTCTTTTGTTTTTGGTGGGGAAGTGCCAGGGATTGAATTCAGGGGCACTTGTGAAGTCACATCCCCAGCCCCATTTTGTATTTTATTTAGCGACACGGTCTCACTGAGTTACTCCTGACTCGCTTTTAGTGAAGCTGGCTTTGAACTTACCATACTTCTTCCTACCTCAGCCTCCCAAGCCACTGCACCTGGCTCAGTTATTCTTAACATTTCCCTAGACATTTTGAACATATTTGGACATGTTATTTACCTACATGGTCTCTTACGTGGGGCTTCTATGACTTACAGTCATGCAGTCATCCAAGAGAAATTGACTGTAACAGATTCTGCAGACTTTAAAATATCAGTATGGAAAATTGTTCATGAATCCTTATAAAGCTGTCCCTGTTACCTCCATTTATACAAACTCTATGATGATGTACCTTACACTTTTGAGTAATACAACTTTTACAAGTGTTCATATTATGATGAAAAAGTATCTGGGTATGGGTATGGTTTTTTAACACGTTTGGACAATTATATATAAAGAAGCTGTTGTGTTAGCTGAGAGTCAATTATTGCTTGCTATCCCTGAACACTATCACTTTTAACAAAAATGTGCTTAATTTAAATTCACAATGATAAGACTGCTATCCTTGTAGAAAACACTCACATTGTTTTCAGTGGTGGCATTACCAAAGACAATATCTGCCCTTTGAAAGGCCACTTTCTTGAATTGATACAAAGAAAATAATTCATATCATGTGATGTAACCATTCTCTTAATTACCTCTAATGACCTGCAGTAATTGAGTAATTCCAGAGGAATCTTCTCTTAAGATTTAGATATGCAAAATTTACCAAAGTTTTTATTGTTTTCAAAATTTAAGGATGTTATTTGTTTCTTTCTTGGAGGGTGTTTTTCTTTTTTTTTTCACAGTACTAGAGATTGAACTCAGTGTCTTGCCCATGCTGGGAAAGTGCTGTACCACAGAACCATGTTGCCAGAGCAAGAATATTTTATTGTATTTTTTAATTATCTTTAGCTGTAGATGAACACAATATCTTTATTTTATTCATTTCTTATGTGGTGCTGAGAATTGAACCCAGTGTCTCACACATGCTAGGTGAGTGCTCTATCACTGAGCCACGACCCCAGCTCAAAAATATTTTAAATTTAAGTTTGACTATGTTATTTTGGTTACATTTTTCTGAGGGAGTCCTTATCTTTTTGAGGTATACACAAAAATATTGATGTGTTATTATTATGTCTAAAATTGGTTTAATAATAATCAAGGAAGTGGCAACACCAATGTGGGTATACATGAGACAAGAGTGCTCACAAGTTAATGGTAGATAGTGGATCAGTAGTATTTGCTGGGGCTTAATCTTCTTAATTTTACATGTATTTAAAATTCCCCATGAACTGTTTTGTTAGGAGTTAGTTCCATTTGGCATAGTCACCCCTGTAGTATATTTGACTGGGAAAAGATAAAGTCAACACCATGACCACCTCAGGACTTGGAGTTACTAAGTTGATTGGATATATCACCACCAACAAAGAAATGAGAGTTAGTGAAAAAAGAACTATAACACAAAGAAAATTATATTGTTTCAAAACAAAATCAGTAACACAAAGGTAAATTTAACAAATCTGGCACAATTATGCCAAAATTTTTATCTATATTCTGACACTCTTCCTTGTATATAGTTTTCTGAATTATCTGACCATGTCATAATTATATTTTTATGAAGTTATAAAACATGGAAAGTCTTATAGATTCAAACTCCATTATCACACTGTATTCATCTTTGCTCTAATGGAATTCTCTGTCATTCAACCCATCTATTTTTCTCCACTGTCAACTCTGTAATGTTGAATTAGATGGTGTGTTAACAATCAACTACATACCTCCACATTAATGCGCTTTTAATTATTTTTTAACAGACATTAACTTGTTCCCATATTTGGAGTAATATCTAATATTTTGTTTTAGTCAACTTTTTCACTGCTATGACTAAAGAACCTAACCAGGACAATGGTAGAGGAGGAAATGTTTATGGAGGCTCACGATTTCAGAGGTCTCAGTTCATAGATAGCAGACTCCATTGCTCAGGGCTCAAGGTAAAGCAGGACATCATGATGGAAGAGTGCGGTGGAGGGAAGCAGCTCACATGGTGATGAAGAGCAGAGAGAGGTTCCACTCTCCAGATAACAAAATATGTACCCAAAAGCCACATCCCCAATTCCCACCTCCTCCAGTCACACCCTACCACTTCAGTTACCACTCAGTTAATCCCTATCAGGGGATTAATTCACTGATTAGGTTAAGATGCTCACAACCCAATCATTTCTCCTCTGACCTTTCTTGCATTGTCTCACACATGAGCTTTTGGGGGACCCCACACATCCAAATCATAGCATATTTCAAAAAAATGTTTACTTTAAAAAATAAAAGAAACTTTAGCTCTATTAACACTTTGATAGAGGGAAGAGAGCAATGTGTCCTTCCCAATTACATGCACAGAAGCAATTATAGTAAAGATCCAGAGAGAAACCAACACGGCACATATTTAGTTGAGTTCTATTCCTGCTATTGCCAGAATGACTCACCATCAAAATTAACTAGAATGCTTTGATAAGAATGCACTTTCTGGGGGTTGGGGTTGTGGCTCAGTGGTAGAATGCTTGTCTGGTGAGGCACTGGGTTCAATCCTCAGCACCACATAAAAATAAATAAATAAAATAAAGGTATGAAAAAAGAATGTACTTTCTGAACTCCAGTATCAAAAAGCATTGATTAAATAGGCAACTCAGTGTAGGCTTATCAACTCGAATTTATGAACAACATCCTTGAATATAAGAAGTCATTATATTTTAAAGGGAATACATGATAAAATGAAAGAGTGCTTTCAATTTTACAACAGGCCCCCATATGTGGCACATCAGGCGAAAATTTGTACTCAGAAACTCTGTGGAGAAGAGTTGTAGAGAGACAATTTTTCTTTATTCATGTTGATATATTTCTTAATATAATATTTGATACAAATCTAATGTGTAATACATGTTGCTTATAACCCTTAGCAATATAATTATCATCTGTGATCCCACCAGAGATAACCACTATCCTAAATATTGAGTTTCCATTCCAGTGTTGTTTGTATTAGGATTTTCTTATAAATGTATGCAGATTTAAATAATGTATTACTTAAATGATTTCTGTGAAAACTTGGAAAATAGATGTATTCTTTTCTTCACTCAAAATTATTTTTCTAAAATTCTTCTTGGTGTTCCATGCCATCATAATTCATTTTCTGTTAGACAATATTCTAATATGTGAGAAAATTTTAATTAAGTTATCCTTTCTCTGGTTGTCAAATATTTGTACTGTTTTTATTTTTGTGCTATTGTGAACATACTGTATTATGGTAATTATGTCTATATCTCCTAGTGTTCCCTCTGTTTGGACATGGAGGAATGGGATTAATACACCAAAATATGTGAACATGTTCAACTGAACTACATACAGATAAAGTGGATTTTTTAAAGGATTACCTTCGATCTCCATACTCTATCACTATGCTTAGTAGTTTGCCAATCATCTGTATTTTAAGTGACCGTGATCTTAAAATTAATTCCCTCGATTACCAAGAATCATTGAACATGGGTTGTTATCATAAAGTGAATTTTTTTATTTCCTTTTAATTTATGATAATTATTTATGTAGTCTGCATACTAGTCATGTTTTGGTGATCTGTATTACAAAAACATTTGTTCATCCTGTTACTTGTCTTTTTAGTTTATGGTGTTTTCCTTTTGTTTCTGGATCTTTAAAAATAATTATTCAGGAAATTTCAAATATATATAAAGTTTTGGCATAGATATTCCATTCACCCAGATTCAAAAATTATTCATATACTAAGATTTTATTTCATCTGTACCTCATATACTCTTCATAAATGGCAAAATTTTAAGAAATATTAAAAATCACTTAATGATAGTAATGATTGGAGCAGCACTTAATGTTAGCAATGATTGGAGCAAGCATGATTACCTCAGCAATTAGAAATATGAACATACCATATTTCCTTATAGCAATGTGGCTGATTTTATCTGTATGTTTTTATTTTGTATTGTTCTGTTTTGCTTTACTTTAGGGCACCCTGGTATGGTAGCATCACAGTATCACAAATGATTTAATATTATGAAAAAATATAATTTTAAATATTAAAATTCACTCTATGTTTTTGACCAAACCACAGAAAATGACATTTTGGGAAAATATTTTATAATCTAATTATTCCAAATATTATAATACAACAATGTATCACACTTGAATGGTACTTTTTTATATTTATTACTAGTGCTTACTTTGTGCAAAATTGTTATGATGATAGAATCATGGACTGGTGGATTGCGATCTATAGTCAATGATATTTGGGGGGATTTCAGTACCAATTTTTGTCCTTGTGAAAATTCAGTTATGCAATTAAATTTATTTTTAATTTTATGCATTATTCTTGTCTTCTGTTTATAATTAAAAGTTGATTTGTAATTATTTTTCTACTTTTTCTGATAGATGCAGGTATCAGCTCTGAAGTATTTATATTGAACTAAATTTCAGTAATGAATTTACATTTTTATTTATTTTAGCTTTCATTACATTGATAATTGAAACTCTACTTTAGATAGTCACAAAGCCTAATTTATGTGTTCCTTAAAATGCTTAACGGATTTCTGAAGGAAAGTCACTTGCAAATGTAGTACTAATCTAAAAAAATGAGGGGAATATAAGCTAACTTTATAAAGAATATAATTTCTTTGGATTCCCAAGAACCCAAAGTGTAACTGCTAACAGTAATGGCAAGAAGAAATAATTATGATTATTAATGTCATATTAATTGAAGATAATGATATATTGATTGTTATTCAAATAATTTTGGTATTCTAACAATAATTTTAAGTAATAATTGATTCACAGGACTTCTTTATCTAATAAACATAGAAGAGGGAACTGTACAACACAACAGAGGTGGGGAACTAAGAGGGGACGGCCGAGGGGAGAGAAAGGTAAACACTGAGGAACTGTATTGGATGAATTGAAAGGATGGAGGCTGGCAGTCTGTGGGAATATTTGATGTTCCTTGCTTCCAGTTTCACTCTCAATGGGCAAGGCTCCAAAGACATTTGAAGGCTTGTTTTTGAGAGTTCTGCATCATGAAAACAGAAGCAAAGAAAGCACATATCTCATCTACCTATCTGTTTATATTAAGAAAAGATTATATTTTTTGAAATTAATAACATTATATGACTGTTCATCATATTACTAGGCTCTACATATTCCCTCTCCTTTTATATCTAAGGCCCAACATCTTTTTTAAAAAAATTTATAGCACTGGTTTTGATTTATCTTTATATAAATATTATTTAATTACTATAAAGGTGGTAGTATTGCCAGTTGGAAAAAAATCAGCTCTTAGACAATGGATAACAACAAATCTGTGTTTTTTCTATGTGGGAATGCATGAGTAAACCAAATCAAAAACAAACAAAATGACATTTATGTTACTTAACATTGTCTTTCTGAGAATATATTAATTAGCTTGCTATAAGTTTTGATGTATTTTTCAAGTATAATTTTCTTTAATTCTCTACAAATATTTTTTGGATAAAAATGTGGTATTTATATACAATGGTACATATACATAATAAACAGACTTAAGAAGAATACAAATATGTCATTTTATAGTAAATGGATGGAACTGGAGAGCTTCATACTAAGGCAACTAAACCAGAATCAGAAAGTCAAGAATTGAATGTTTCCTTTCATATGAAGAATCTAGAGAAAAATAAGGACTTAAAAAAGGACCTCATAAAAATAGAAGTGAGATCTGTAGAATGGAGATGGGGAACTTAGAGGGAAAGGAGTAGGGGAAGGAAAGGAAAAAAAACCCTGAGGAATTCAATTGATCAGATTAAGTTGTATGCATGCATCAATATATTGTAATACCTTCCAATTATATATATTAAAAAATAAAAAGAAGGTAAAGCAATAGCATAGAGGAATTCAATTGATCGAATTAAGTTGTATGCATGCATCAATATATTATAATACCTTCTAATTATATATATTAAAAAATAAAAACAAGGTAAAACAATAGCATGGAGGAAGTGGACCCTGGGAAGAGAGGATGGGAAGGAAAGAAGAAGTACTGAGAATTGGAATGCAACAAACTATCTACAGGTATTTTTAATTTTCATTTATATTTCATTGAGACAGCCCCATACTTGAAATTAACAAACTCTATAATGAAATTCCATTCTCGGTAACTTGGTGTATATATACCTTATATTCATTTGTTCTCTTATATATAGTGGAGGAATTTTTAGCTAGATCAAATCTAAGAATATGTTTATATGAATGATTTTACTATTATGTCTAGAATATCTGAACTTCTATAACAAAATACCTTAGATTAAACAATTTACAAATAATTAACAATTATTTTTCATAGTTCTAAAGATCAGGAAGTGCAAGGCTAGGGTAATAACAGATTTAGTGCCTGATAAAGATTTACACTCAGATTCATAGGTGATGCCTGCTGCTGAGTTCTTACAAAGCCAAAGGTCCCCAAACTTCCTCAAACCTCATTCATAAGAGAACCAATCTGATTAATGAGGGCTGAGGCTTCACGATCTAATCACTTTTCAAAACCCCCACTTTTTGATGTTATTACATTTTGGAATTAAGTTTCAACTTGTGAACTTTGGGGGAATACACAAATTCAAACCATAACACTAATGTTTATATTATTTTCATGTTCTCCTTGTCAACCTCTTAATATAGTTGAACATTATCAACAATTGGATACAAAGAGGCAGTATAGCATAGACTTAGAAACAGTCTCATGAATCCGATACCAGAAAGAAAAATCTGTCCATTCTTTCCAATGTATTGAGTCAATATTTTTCTTCTGTTCCAACACTTTGATTTATATTCTGAAACTAAAATTGTCTATGCAAAGACAAGCTGAGAAATCAGTTAATTTGGAAAACTTGAGACAATGAAATTTGTTGCTATTATTTTTTTTGTCTTGATGACCAGAACGATAGAAATGATGTTGATTACTGGAAGCAATCTTTTTAAAATCATTATGTTATATATATTTAGTACATATTAATTATACAAAGTTATGGGTTTCATGGAGGCATATTCTATACACAAATATAACACTCTTTAATCATTCTTTGTCCCTATTAACTGTCTCTTGCCTTCTCTCTATTCTACCTGATCTGTTTCTCCTTCTCTAATATTCTCTACTTTCATGTCTTCAGTGTTTTTCCAGATTCCATGTATGAGAGAAAATAAGCAATGATTGCCTTTCTGCATCTGGTTTATTTTACATAAATCATGTTGATCTCCCGTTTCTTACATTGTCCTGCAAATGACATGATTTCATTCTTCTTTTATATGACTGAATAAGACTCCATTGTGAGTGTGTGTATGTGTGTGTGTGTGTATACATATATACATATACATATGTGTATGTGTGTGTGTGTATATATATATATATATATATATATATATATATATATATAGAGAGAGAGAGAGAGAGAGAGAGAGAGAGAGAAAGAGAGTAATTCCATAACGTGGTTGTTTGTTGTAAATCATGCCACAATAAACATGAGTATGCAGGTATCCATATAGAAGCCTGACTTTAATTCTTTTGAGCATATACTAAAGAATGGTGTATCTGGATTATATGGAATGAAAATTTTAAATAAATATTCAGCTGCTAATGCTTTTGCTCTGATGGGAACACTGCCAAATCACAGGATTTCTCTCATTCTCCCAACCTGATAAAAATACAAAAAAGAGCAAAAACAAGAAGAATTGAAAATATAAACATAAATTTTAAAAATATATTGTTGAATTTCAGCTGTATGCACATATTCGTTCATTTATAGAGTTCTGTAGATAATATATTCCAGTACTTATTCATCTCAACAGAAGATAAAGAACTTATTAAGCTTATAAGATACTATATCAATTTTTTAAAAAACAAATACATTCTTCCCAAGTCTACATATTGGCAAATAAATGTCTAAATACCCAATAGATATTGAATATTTGTAAATATTATTGATATTTTAGTATTTTCCAAAACAATGTGAATTAACTGTTAAATATTTAAAGTCCTCAGAATTAGTAAAGTAACAGGAGATAGCTAGAGATCCAACTAGAAGTCTTTTGGTAATTTCCTCAGACAATATTTTGTTATGTTTCCCATTTATTTTTCCCATGATATTATACCACTACTAAGGTTTTTTGTTCTTCTTGAATTAACTAGCTTAAAAATATAATTCCAGTAGTTGAATAATTAAAGTATTTCTAAATTTATGTGCTATAAAAATACAGTAAGAAAAGTCTTTGTACATTTATCTATAAGCACTTTTGACTTTTTAGAATATATATTTAAAATGGAATGATTTATAAAACAAAGATATATATTTAATTTTTAAATTTTTAATAGTTCATTAGAGGTATATATAATAGTGGTATTCATTTTTACATAGTCATATATGCATGGAATATAATTTGCTGAATTTCAGTCCCCAGTACATCTATTTTCTTTCTCTCCTCCCTCCCCTTATTCCCATTCTACTACTCTATATGTCTTTTTCTAACATTTTCCCCTAATCAATATAGCAAACTATTCTCACAAAAATTATACCAAAATATCAATTTATTTTGCTTATATTTATGAAGAGATAAAAAATATAAAAGAAAGCCTTTTCTAAAAAGGACTTGAAAAGTCATTAAGGAAGAAGGACTTATGTATGTATCAACCTGCTACTTTGGAATAAGAATTTCTGGCCACCTTTGCCCTTTGTAAGCATCCAGATAAATGCATTGTTTCCAAAGACTCAATATCTGCATCAAGACTTACCTGAAACTCATTTCATGGACATTTTTGAATGTATTCACTTTTTAAAATCTTGTATCAGAAACATAGCCCTTGTAGGCTTTGCATTCTTTCTCAACTTCAATATAAGTTGAATTTCTTCACTTTTAATTACCTTGAAATTATTTAGATCTTTTGTATTTGTTTTTGCTTTTGTTGTTTTAATATTTTTATTGTAAACAAATGGGGAACAACTTGTTTCACTGGTTGTACATGAAATAAAGGCATACCATTTGTGTAATCATACATTTACATAGGGTAATGGTGTTTGATTCATTCTGTTATTTTTCCTTTCCCCCACCCCTTCCACCCCTCTTTTCCCTCTATAAAGTCCCTCCTTCCTCCATTCTTACCTCCCTCCCACCCCCCATTATGTATCATCATCTGCTTATCAGCAAAATCATTCGTCCTTTGGTGTTTTGGGATTGGCCTATCTCACTTATCATGATAGTCTCCAATTTTATCCATTTGCCTGCAAATGCCATGATTTTATTATTTTTATGACTGAGTAATATTCCCTTTTATATATACACCACAGTTTCTTTATCCACTCATCAATTGAAGGACATCTAGGTTGGTTCCACAATCTGGCTATTGTGAATTGAGCAGCTATGAACATTGATGTGGCTGCATCACTGTAGTATGCTGATTTTAAGTCCCTTGGGTATAGGCCAAGGAGTGGGATAGCTGGATCAAATGGTGGGTCCATTCCAAGTTTTCTAAGGAATCTCCACCCTGCTTTCCAGAGTGACTGCTCTAATTTTCAATCCCACCAGCAATGTATGACTGTACCTTTGCCCCCACATCCTCACAAACAACTATTGTTGCTTGTATTCTTGACAATCACCATTCTAATTGGGGTGAGATGGAATCTTAGGGTAGATTTTATTTCCATTTCTCTTATTACTAGAGATGTTGACCATTTTTTCATATATCTGTTGATTGTTTGTAAATATTCTTCTATGAAGTGTCTGTTCATTTCCTTAGCCCATTTGTTGATTGGGTTATTTGTGTTCTTGGTGTAAAGGTTTTTGAATTCTTTAATCTGGAGATTAGTGCTCTATCTGAAGTATGAGTGGCAAAGATTTGCTCCCACTCTGTAGGCTCTGTCTTCACATTGCTGATAGTTTCCTTTGCTGAGAGAAAGCTTTTTAGTTTGAATCTATCCCACTTATTGATTCTTGATTTTATTTCTTGTGCTTTGGAAGTCATGTTAAGGAAGTCTGATCCTAAGTTGACATGAAGAAGATTTGGACCTACTTTTTCTTCTATTAGGTGCAGGGTATCTGGTCTGATTCCAAGGTCCTTGATCTATTTTGAGTTGAGTTTTGTGCAGGGTGAGAGATAAGGGTTTGGTTTCATTCTGCTGCATATGGATTTCCAGTTTTCCCAGCACCATTTGTTGAAGAGGCTATCTTTTCTCCTTTGCATGTTTTGGGCCCCTTTGTCTAGTATGAGAAAACTGTATTTATTTGGGTTTGTGTCTGTGTCCTCTATTCTGTACCATTGATCTACCTGTCTATTTTGGGTCCAATACCATGCTGTTTTTGTTACTATTGCTTTATAGTATAGTTGAAGTTCTGGTATTGGGATACCCCCTGCTTCACTCTTCCTGCTAAGGATTCTTTTAGCTATTCTGGGTTTCTTATTCTTCCAGATGAATTTCATAATTGCTTGCTCTATTTCTGTGAGGTACGTCATTGGGATTTTAATTGGAATTGCATTGAATTTTTATAGCACTTTTGGTAGTATGGCCATTTTTACAATATTAATTCTGCCTATGCAAGAACATGGGAGATGTTTCCATCTTCTAAGGTTTTCTTTAATTTCTTTAGTGTTCTGTAGTTCTCATTGTAGAGGTCTTTCACCTCTTTTATTAGATTGATTCCCAAGTATTTTACTTTTTATGAGGCTTTGTGAATGGGGTAGTTTTCCTAAATTCTCTTTCTGAGGATTCATCACTTACAAATAAAAATGTATTAGATTTTTGAGCATTGATCCTATATCCTGCTGCTTCACTGAATTCACTTATGAGTTCTAGAAGTTTTCTGGTGGAATTTCACAGTTCCTCTAAATATATAATCATGCCATCAGCAAACAGGGATAGTTTGAGTTCTTCTTTCCTATTAGTATCCCTTTAATTTCTTTGGTCTGTCTAATTGCTCTGGCAGAGTTTCAAGGTCAATGTTGAATAGAAGTGGTGAAAGAGGGCATCCCTGCCTTGTTCTAATTTTTAGGGGGAATGCTTTCATTTTTTCACCATTTAGTTAAAATGATTAAAACAACAAATTTAAAAACATTTCCATTAGACTGAGTACAGAGAAATCAGATATGAGGCTTTTGATGAACCTTGATGAGAAATGGGCATGGTTTGTGATTTTAGTTTCAATGAAGACAGATGTAGTGATTTGTAAGCTTTGTGGACGTTAATGTTTATTTACATACTGTTATGATTTTGTTCAAAAATTGTCCCCCAAAGAACCCACAAGCTAGGCAATGTATCAATGTTCATGGATGAAAAGATCCAATTATGACTGCTGTAACATCATCAGTAATTTAATCTATTTGATTAATGATTTGAATGGACTACTGGGTGATAACTATAGCCAGGTGGAACTCAGTTGGAGAAAGTAGGTCTCTGGGAGTGTAGCCTTGGATTACATCTTCATTTTGACTGTTTGCTTTCTCTCTGCTCCCTGAATGGCATGAGATAATAGCTTTTTTCTTCCCTGGTTTTCTACCATGGTGTTCTGCTTCACCCAAGTCTTCAAACAATGGAATCAGTAGACCATAGACTGAACTTCTGACACTGCAAGCTTCACTGTGACAAAATGCCATCCCACATACCCCATTATGTAACTAAAGAATTTGGATTATTTTTTTATCATATCCCAATGATATGATGTTTTACTTAGTTTTTCATCACTGTGACCCAAAGACTTGACAAGAACAATTTTAGAAGAGGAAAAGTTTATTTGGCACTCACAGTCTCAGAGGTGTCAATACATAGCCAGTTGACTTTATTCCTCAGGTTCTAAATTGAGCAGGAAATTATGGCAGAAGGGTGTAGAGGAAGAAAGCAGCTCAGGACATAAGAAACAGAGAGCTCCACTCAGCAAGGACAAAATAGAAACCCAAAGGTACACCCCCAGTGACCCACCTCCTCCAGCCACAACTTACTTGCCTACAGTTATTATGAATTTAATACATTCAAGTAGATTAACATATTTATTAGGTTAAATCTTTCAAAACCCAATCATTTCATCTTTGAATTTTCTTGCATTTTCTCATATATGAGCTAAACATATGTTAATGGTATGTTGATAGTATTAACCAGTGGTTTAAGATTTTTTTTTAATTAAAAATTATTTTATTTTACAGGCTGCATTTTGATTCATTGTACACAAATGGAGTACATCTTTTCATTTCTATGGTTGTGCACAATGTATATTTATACCATTTGTGTAATCATACATGTACATAGGGTGATGATGTCTGTTTCATTCCACCATCTTTCATACCCCTGCCCCTCATTTCCCTCTATGTAATCTAAAGTTACTCCATTCTTCTCTCACTCCCCACATTCCCCAGCCCCATTATATATCATCATCCACTTATCAGGGAAAACATTTGGCCTTTGGTTTTTTGGGATTGGCTTATTTCACTTAGCATCATATTCTCCAATTCCATCCATTTATCTGCAAATGCCATATTATTCTTCTTTATGGCTGAATAGCTAGATTGTGAACCAACCTAGATGCCCTTCAACAGATGAATGGATAAAGAAATTGTGGTTTAAGATTTTAAAGGTTTCTTCCCCCTCTCAGACCTTTGTATCATTACCCTAGAATAGTCTTCCTTACAGTAATAAAAGAACTTAAAAATACTTTCTGTATGGAAAAATCATAATTCATTGTGGATTTATAATAAATAATCTAATTTTAAATTGTCAGTAGTTTAGAGAGTATTCCATAAAGTTACTCAAATCCCCAAATAGGAATTAGTGTAACTAGTTAAAAAAATAATTATAATTATAAACAAATTTTGAAATTTGGGGATTGAAAATCAAGATTTATAATTAACAAATATATTACATATTTACTCCTGATCCACAATGCACTTCAACTGGTTAAATTTTTTATAAAGTAAATAATATTTTTGAGTCAATAAAAATGACTAACACTTGGAATAAAATTTTCCTCTCCCCTTTATTCTCTTTTCTTTTTTTGAGGGGGGGCTGGGTACCAGGGATTGAATTCAGGGACACTCCACTACTGAACCACATCCCTTAGCCCTATTTAAAGACAGGATCTTACTGAGTTGCTTAGTGCCTTGTTTTTGCAAGACTGGCTTTGAACTTGCCATCATCTTGCCTCAGCCTCCCCAGCCACTGGAATTACACATGTTAAATGAAACATCGAATGGTTATTTTTCAAGACAATTTGTCTCTAAAAATCAGTCTTTTCCTGATACCTCACGTGACCTTCATAAAGTAGCACATAATTATAATTCCAAATCTCTGCAAAACAGCATTCTTCATATATTGTGAAAGTGTGCTTTAAATAAAACCTGGCTATAATATGATGTATCACTATTTCAATTTTTAAACTTTATTTCAATAAAGTTAAGAAAGAAATATGCTCAAAATTTTAGAGTTCTCTCCAAATGTTATATATCTATATTAGTCTGGTTTTTCAATGATCTCTTTAATATCTCTTTTTTAAGACTGGTTTTGGAGTTGGGCACCAATTTTTTCTTCTAATTTGTATATGATATGAAAAATATTTCCTAAAATAAATTATGATAAAATTGATAAGTTTATCATTTATACGATAGATATTTTGTTGAACAATGTAATTAAATTTTCCATCAGAAATAAATATTATCTTAAGTATTAAAATGACTTTTGAAACAGAATCCAAAGGTCAATTACTATGCAGTATTTTATTTCTCTTCTCCTTCCCTATCCAGAAAGGGAAAATAGTTTCCTGTTAATTGCATGTAAAGACACAGAGATATTGCCAGACTAATTCTAGATAGGAACTGACATTTTCCTCCCTCAAGATTTTTAAATTGTAAATCAGTATTTCATCACTGCCATAGTTTGATCACAGGCTAAAAGTGAGTCTTACATATTTTCTGGTCATTAAAGACCCATCACATTACTAAATTTGCATAGTGAGGAAAAGTGTAATTTAGTCACAAAACAATTACTTTGAAAAGAAGTGTTCTAATTCAGAGAACTGGCTACTAAGATGTTTTAAAAAATAACTTCTAGTAATGTTTTCAAACCAGTTAATGTAGTGGGTATAGACATTCGAAAATCCCATTTTGCAATTACAATGATAGTTATTTGCATTTCTAATAGAGAATTTGGTGACTATAAGGAGACCTGTTCATCTCTGAACTGATAAAAGAGTAAATTCATATTGCTGTGTGTCATCAGAAAAGACTATTGCAATTTATCACAATACCTGTGGAAATATAAACAAGTTTTTACACTGCTTCCAATGGAGGAAATTTTTCACAATTTGTTTGTAGTCGTCTGCGCTCTATTTACTTTTAAACTTTGATTTAATATTATCCTTTAAAATTTTAAAAATATATTATGTGCAATAAAGCAACTTACTATAACATGCTACTAAATACTGGCTAAGTCAGGGAAATTACATGCAATAAAGACATGATATTTTTCTCTTTATTAAGGGCAACTGAAAACTGGAATAAAAAGGAATGCAACCTTAAGGAAGTAGGTGACAAATTCACACAAAAGACAACTTTTTCTATAGTTAATGAGTCCATTATTTAAAGTATACACAAATTTGCAGTATATTTCATATCAACCTATTTTCATGTATGATGAATAAAACACTAAAAGTGTACATTTATAAAATATACTTAGGTATGAGTTCTGAGAACAAAATGATCTTTAATTAGATATCTATTGTGAGGGATTTTAAATCTTATGTGTGTAATGATATTCCCTTGAGGAAAAGAAAATAATACAGACACCTCAGTTAAGTTTGAGAGGTACTGGGGTCTAAATTAGAACAAGATCTAGGTCAGGCTTGTATAGTTGTGTCAAAATGTATTCTATTGTCATGTATAACTAAAAAGAACCAATTAAAAAGAGAGAGAGTCAGCAAAAGGCAATGAGAAGTAACTAAACTCTCTCTGTGCTCTAGCTTTTGTTGTTGTTGCTTTGTTTTGTTTTGTTTAATTCTACACTTTCTTAGAGGGAATATGCTATTATAGACTGAAATAGATGTTAGAGTCCTATAATAAATGCATACTTGTATGTAACTCTAGTCTGATGTTGGCATAAATGACTAATACAGATTATCCCTCAACTATCTCCTTTCTTTGGTTTAACAAACTATTTTACATTCCATATTCTACTTTGGAATAAATTTCTGTTTCTAGCAAGCACCTATTCACATAATGTTGTGTTACTTCAATAAGAGCACATTCATTTATTGGAAATCATTAAGGCACATCCTAGATTGATTCATCAAATTATAATATTGAATAAAGAATTATGTTCTAAGGCAAAAAGGAGAAAGACACATGGAGAAGAAGACAATTTAAATGTTGATAACTCAAGTTTTTATTTAAAAATTTTGATTTGAGAACAGTTCAAGAAGACCCGTCTGGGAGGACTAAGAACATTAAAAATACCATTGGATGGATTAAGAAAGGTCATAGTTCACCTTTATTTAAGAATTGTTTATTGAGCAAATTAATGGAAAACAGGGCAGGCAGCAAAATTGGAGTTGCAGTTTAGCAGACATTAATTAGTTGGTCATTTTGGTTTTGCTAGATTAATGGGGAAAATAGTTGAAGCAGGGGGAAATGTTTCATTTTGCATCATTTTCACAAAGACAAGTTTGGATAGTGAAGAAGGAAAACAGACACAACTTAAGGGAACTGTTGTGAAATGTTAAGTCTGAAAAGAGTGAAATATGCTATTTATGAACATAGAGGTCAGTATAAGAATATTGGATGCTGTATTAGTCAGGGTTCTCTAGAGGAAAAGAATCAACAGGAAGTATGATTATAAAAGGGGGATTTATTAGATTGGCTTACACAACCAGAACCTTGATAGTCCAAATGGCAGTCTGCAGCTAGAGAGCTGGAAGAACCAGCAACCACACAATCCAAGATGCAGAAGCCCAGAACAATAAAGATCAACAGTGGCTACCCTAGTCCAAGACGAAGGCTTCTGGAAACTACCTGGAGAATCACTGGTAGAGTCCAGTTTGGAAGAGTGAAGATGTGAGAATCTGATATCCTCAGATGATAGAAGCAGCTATCAAGAACCCATTCAAGAAGAGCCGAGCTTGCATCTGCATCTGCTTCCTTGTTCTTCCATTTTTTATTTCATCCTATTGGGCAGTGCAGCCCACGCTTAGGGAGGATCTCCACTTCAGTTCACTATCCCACATTCCAATCATTCCTAGACACACCCTCATTGATACACCCAGAAGCCTCTTAATCATCAGCATCTCTTAATCCAATCAAGTTGACAATTCAAATTAACCATTACAGATGCCTAGGGTGAGGTATGCTCAGAAAAATACAAAAAGAAACAGAAAAGAGCTCAGTTGGTAGAGTGCTTGCCTTGCATGCAGAAGGCCCTGGGTTCAATCCCCGGCACCACAAAAAAAGGAAAAAAAAATAAAAGTATATCAGAAACAGGAAAGAAAAAGACACTGACCAAACGCAAATCCCATTCTGAGTATTTTTCTTAAATAGAGAAAAATACTTTTATCTTATTTGTTTTATAAAATCTATTAATAGCTCTAAAGGTCCAGTTCCAGGAAAAGCAGAGCTTAAAATTCCTTAGTTAACTCTAGAGAAGAAAATCAGGAGTGGTTATTCGAATGACTCCAAACTAGAGTCACAGTTACCTTTTCAGAATAACATTTTGGTTAGGAGAGCACATTTCAGTTTGTGCTTTGTTGTATTTCCCTATGACACGTTTCAGTTGTCAGTCAAAGGCTTTATGACAAATGCTAGTACTAGACACTGTTAACAAAGAAGTAGACCTTCTGAAGGAAGGAGAAGATGGGACCTCTAATCTGGCCTTTCTATATCTCCAACACCTTAGGGATTTTTCTTACTTCAGGCTTCTGTCACATATATTGTCACCAAAACTCAGCAGAATAGTTTTCTTTAATACTTTAAATTTAAAGCCTGTTGCAACTTCCATTCAGTTATCACCTTTGTCCTGTTTCTTAGAACCTTCATTTATTCATCCTTCTCTGATTCCTGGAGTGTTTTTTGAGAACAAGGAGGAGCCCCATTGCTAGGACATTGGGTTATGTATTCTTTTCTATTTCCTTCATAACTGTTTAACATACAATAAAGAGGGCTAGATGAGTTCATTGAAGCTTTCCTGGAGTTCACAACAGCAGGGACTGTTCACAGATTCTCTCTGAAATTTCTATGCTTGGAAATGATCAACTGGATAGATCTTATAAAGATAATTAAAAGTATTTATTGTTAATCCTCCCTGATTGACCTAATTGTAAACTAATGTGGTTAACTTGTCCTTAAAAGACACTGGGGATTCCTTTGCTGTGTTGTGGCTTATAATACTATTACCTCTTCACTCAGAACTGGTAAGTAAGTTTCTTTCGAACTTACTTATGTTACCTCCAAAATCTAACACATCATTACAATAATTAGACTTCTCTAAATGTACACTGGAAGAAAATGCAAATTATGAGTTCATTGTAACAACCTATTTTCAAGGTTAGGGACCAGACATTCAAGCAAAGTTCACTGATTTATAAATCTTTCAAGTTTAATTAACATTTTTCCATCCAGATAAAAGACTTACCTTGACCTTATAACTGTTTAAGTTCATTATGTTACTCACTATGCAGTTACCAAATCCTAAGACATCCAAATGCTCTCCCATGTGCTTCACACTTCCATAAGATTTATGACATGTTTTAACTTTAAATGTTCACTTTTAAAATAATGTAGTATCAACCTGGGTATGATGCTAGGTTTAAAAGTATCATATTATGGGCAGAAAGGTTATATTTTCATTTATTGTTATATATATAAGTTAAATTATATTATAATTTGACTGGAGAAATAGGAATATATTTCTGCACTAAATCTATCCATGTTTTAAAACACACATTATGCTATAGTATACAAAGAAAACCAAAAATTTCTAGTGTAACTTTAAGATAATTATTCATGAAATTGGAATGATAATGTGACTAGGTGATAAGACATATGACAGTTGGACAATATAAAGCACAATTTTTAGTTAGTAAATTACTGCTATTTGCTGGAAAACATAACCACAAGGAAGCAACAATATGCTTGGTGATATAAACAATCAGATGAGGAAAAAAAAATGTTGGCTCTCCATCCTCTCCACATTCCTGAAACAATCAGCCGGTCCTATTATGAAAAGAACACGTATCAAAGACATACAAGGAGTCCTTGGGAAATAAAATCTACCCAAGATCTTGGCTGGAGTAGATGGTTGGACACTATCACTTGCTTGAGCCTTCTGAATCTTGGCCTTCTCAAAACTCTATGCAAAAGATTCTTATTTATTATTCTGGAAATCAGAAACGCCCTTATCCTACCACCACCTAAACCACCAACTTACACACTTCTGTATCTATCCAATCTATACCATTCTTTTTTTCATATTCCTTTGTGATATGTTGCTTTTTAGATAATGCAGGCTTTTCAATTCCTCCATTCTCATTTCCAGAGCGGAGTTGTAGCACAAAATCAAGGTCAATCTAGTGCTTCTTTCATCCCCTACCAGACTTAAGATATAAAATGCAGGTCATGTCTCAATTTGACACTACTTTCTTTGTTACAATTTCCAATCCTGCATGAATATGACAAATAAACTGAAGAATATTGAAATGGGAAGTATGGCATGGAATTCAATACATAATTGTTTGAATCCTAAAACTTGCCACTCATTAGCTAGATACCTTGAGAAAATCATCTCACTTCTTTCAGGCTCAATTTCCTTATCTATTAAGTAAACATCATGAAATCTAAGTTTCCTTTCAACTTCAGCAATCTCTCAGTCTAAGATTTTAAAATAATTTAGTTAGAAAGCCAAACATGCTTGATTGACAATCCACATGCCAAGCACAGGACATAATAGAGCTGAGTACTGAGCACTTTAGTGGATATTATATAGTACAGATCTGGAATGCCTCCCAAAGACCCATGTGTTAAAGTCTTGACTTTCAGATTGTGCTATTGGAAAATGGTAGAAACCTTTAAGAGGTGGGGCATAGTAAGAGGTTCAAAGTTACTGGAGGTATGCCCTTGAAAGGGATAGCAAGACAGAAGTCTCTTCCTTTCCCCCTCTTTGTTTCCAAGTTGCTGCTAGGTAAGCAAATTCTCCCTCCATGCACACCTATGATACCCTGCATCTTCACAAGCCCAAGAGGAATAGTGCCAATTCACCATGGACTGGAACCTCCAAAACTGTGAGGCAAAAAAACAAAACAAAACAACTTTTCTTTTTTAGGTTGCTAATCTCGGGTTCTCAGGTGATTTGTTACATTAATGGAAAGTTGACTAATGCAGTGAGTGCAGTAATTCAGAAAAGTGAAATAACATTAGCAATCAAATTAGTTAAGATAGGCTTCTGAAGATGTAAAACATAGCTTAGACACTGAAAGAACTATAATATATGGATTACCAAAAAGGAAGAAGAAAATTTCACTGAGCAAAGTGAAACAAAGGACAGTGGTAGGAATAAATATGATATATGGGATATCAATTAAGAAGAATAGGTCTATTGAAGTATAAGGTTGCTATTTCATTATAGTGAAGAATCAGTCTCATTTTAGATGATGTAATAAATAATAATTAATCAAAGGAAAAATATCGGGAGAACCATGTGGCACAGTAAAGAAAATCATATTTATTAATTTCCTATTAGTTATAGCACCTAATCTCAACCCAAATAGGACACTGATTTCTTCAAAAATTCTCTAATGATACATTCCATGAGCAGGTTTTTAGCATCTACTATATGCTAGGTACTCTGCTATTTGCTGGAGATACACTTATATTCTTAGTTTGTGAGGAACAGAGATGAAAAGTAAATAAATTATACATTAGAACTATCTTTACAAGGCTTCAGATATAGCTCAGTTGGTAGGGTGCTTGCCTCACATGCACAAGGCCCTGGGTTCAATCCCAGCACTACAAAAATATAAATATCATTACATAGCAGAAAATTATTAACTATAATATATTGTTAGAGGAAAACTTATTTCTGTATCATATAGAAAAAAGTTTAGGATAGGCCTCCATTGTCCAAGACTCTTGATGCTTACCATTTTGTGTAATTCTCTGCCATTTGAATTGGGCTAGGACTTGTGACTTACTGGTAAACAACTGAATAAGAAAGATGATAGAACAGAATTTCTGTGTTACATGGGAATATAAATTATGCCTTGTTAACAGACTTTCTCACTTGTTATCTTTGATGAAAGTTAGCATGGTATAACTGTTTAGAACTGAAAATCTTATTATATTTCACTAAGGAAACAATAATGTATTTGTTACAACTTTAATAGAATATATCAAAAAAGGATATATGGGACTTGGCTATAATCTATTGGTTAAGCAACCTGTACATATATGTATGTATTTAACACAAATTTATAAACATATTAATTATATCTTCCAGTTCATATATAGTAGTATCTCAGTTCTGACTCTGCACTAATTAGGTGTTCACATTTAATCATGTTACTAACAATTTTGTGTCCTCAGTTTTTCCAACTATAGTATTAAAGAGCATTTCCAAAACTGATCCTTTATAAAATTCTATAGTTGTTGGTAAATATAGGTAAACAATTAAAATGGATAAACTATGGAATTTTTCCTTTTAACTCTCAAAAACATTTCCTTCATGAAGTTTTTTGCCACCACTACATAGATTTCTAGTTTGCAAAGGAAGTCTTAGAGTGGTTAAGTATCTATCTTGTCTTACAAGATTTTGTTGAATTTTAAGTAATGTCACAAAATGCTGCATTAATTTGTGATGTTTAGTGTTTATTATGACTTCTATATATGATATCAGGAATGGCTAAGATTAGCATAAGTATCTTTATATAATTTTATATTAAAATCATTCTGTATTAAAGCAGTGTGTTTTGACATTCAGATTCAAACATAGGGAGAAAAAAAAGAATATATACTCCTATGTATACTTCTTGGATGAAAGTTAAATTTAAACATACTATTTGTTAATAATCATAGTCTTGTTACATTCTGGCTTTTCTTATAGATTGACTCTTTAAATATGGAAAAAGATTTCATAATTCTGTTATTGTGTGAATATGAACTGAACCCCCAAAAGCTCATGTGTTAGCCAACTCAGGAACATTCAGAGGTGAAATGATCAGATTATAAGAGTTATAACATAATCAATGAATTAATACATTTAATGGATTAATAATATGAGTGGACTACTAGGTAGTAATGATAGGCAGGTGGGGAGTGGCTGGAGGAATTAGGTTACTAGTATACCCTTTGATCTCATATTTAGTCCCTAACTCCTCCTTCTTGGCTACATGATCTTAGCAGTATTCCTCTACCACTCCTTTCCTCCGTGATATTCTGCCTCACCTAAGACCCAGAGCAATGGAGTCAACTGAACATGGACTGGACTGCAACCTCTGAAACCACGAGCCAAAATCAAGTTTTCCTCTTCTAAATTGTTCTTCTCAGGTATTTTAGTCACAATGAAAGAAAGTGGACTTAGACACAGCAGATTAAATAATTTCAAGATACCAATGAAAAACAACCTTAAACAGACAAATGATCAGATATATGATCAAACAATTGGTGAAAAAGGATATCAGGAGGGAATGACACTTAGCATGATAGTCTCTAGATCCATCCATTTACCAGCAAATGTCATAAAGTCATTCTTCTTTATGGCTGAGTGATATTCCATTGTGTATATATACCACAGTTTCTTTCTCCATTCATCAATTGAAGGGCGTCTAGGTTGGTTCCACAATCTAGCTATTGTGAATTGAGCTGCTATAAACATTGATGTGGCTGCATCCAAAAACTCAAAGGTCAAATGTTCTCTCTAATATGTGGATGCTAATACACAACAAGGGAGCAGGCGTAGAATTTTAGTGAATTAGACAAAAGGGAATGAATGGAGAATAGGAATAGGAAAGACAGGAGAATGAATCTGACACAACTTTCCTATGAACATAATGAATACACCACAATGAATCTCCACATCATGTATAACCACAAGACTGGGATACTAATTAGAATAAGATACACTCTATATTTGCAAAAATATGTCAAAATATACTCTACTGTCATATATATCTAAAAAAACACATAAAAATATACCACAGTGGAAAACTGAAGGGAATGACATATTAAGTATGCTCAAAATCACTAATAATTAGGTAAATGAAAATTAAAACAAAATGATACACTATTTCACACTTGTCAAACTGTCAGAATTATATAAAACAGAAAATAATTAGTGATGATGACAATATGGAGAATTAAGAATTTTCACCCACTATTAGTGGAAGTACAATTCTCTTGGTGTACAATTGAAAAAATTGTATATAATTACTTTCTTTCCTAATCATCTCTAGTAGAGAAGCTCAAACATACACAAAAGGATACAAATAAGGTATTCATTTTGTGGCAATAGTAATAGCCATTTTATTAGTTCTTCAAAGAATGAAAAGTTATAGCACTTAACACCATCAGAAGCTCAGGTGAGCCAAGAAAAATTCCTGAGTTATCTGGTGTCAGAATAGCTGTATAAATCAACATAAAAATGAGGATTTAGTCTTTGATTACTTGCTGCAATGGTTCAGGCAAAAGAAGAAACTAGAGAAAGTGCTGTCTTCACCTGTTCTTTTACCACCAGGACCAACACACTAGTTGAGGCTTAGGTGAATCAGCACAAATCAGAGATCTCTGAACAAAAGGCCCTGGCAGTTTTATTAACTCAGGGTCAGAAAGGAAGAAAAGAAGAGGGGGCTAAGAGTGGAAACCACTGAGTACTAATTCAAATTAGGAAGAACTGTCTTCAGTGTTTCTCTCTGTTAAAGATAAGCATAGCTAGATATTAGTTAAAAGTTATAAGCAGATTTTATTCTATAACTATTGATAGTAATGGGAAGAACTGAGTTCCTTTCCTATTGTGTGAAACAAACTATTAAAGAGAAAGTGATGAAAGGAGTTCAGAAACACTGTAGAATCAGAGAAGTAGAAAAAGTATAAAGGAATGGTCAGTGTGTGATTAGGGCAGGTGTGTCTGCTAGCTGGTAGTTCTTGAAGACTTTATCCTCCAAAGAGACTAGTAGACAGATGTCTTGTTCTTCTTGATGATTACATTTCAAAGGAACAGATCTCAGATCCTTGAGAGAGATGCTTCTGAGTTACAAGAAGCTTTTGTTCAGAATCGTAAGTGCTTTTTAGTGAGTGCACTAAGAAAGATCAAGAGCACATCATCAGGCCTTGACTAAAATAGTACATTTTCTTGCCATCACTGAACTTCTTAGGCAGACATTTTGATGGTGGGCTGGATTCATCCTAAGGACATGGCTTAATGCTGCCAGAAGCCATGTAAGCATTTGGGCAAGTCTCTTAGAGCAGGAGTTTGAATTGAGGTATAATGTACTGAGACTCTTGTAGACGTCCCCACCCCAAGTCCCCAACAAGGAGGTGTTGACAGTGTTACTTAAAAAGGAACTCAGTCAAATGATTCAGATAAAGAGACCTAGAAATGAAGGCACTGAAGCTAAAAATGCAAATATATAAAGAACATGACAGGCAAGGGAACCTGAAACCTTGACTGTAACTATTTAATGTCTGCAATGCACTTGCTGGCCCCAAATCTGGTGTGAGGAGGGCAACTTTCCCTTCGAGTTCTGACAGCTAAGGTATTTGTAATTGCATATAATTGTACCTAAATATCACACACAGGATTTAACTTAGGAGACAGAATTCTCAAACATGTCAAGTAGTAAGAATATGAATGAATTAAAAGCAACCAAAACAATAAAACTAACATATTCAATAGAAATAAATTATTTCAAGCAATTACAACTGAACTCTAACTACTTGTGTAAAAAAAAAAAAAAAAAAAAAAAGGTTTCCCAGGACATAATTTGTGTAAATTAAAGAAAACTTGACAAAAATGGAGAGTATGAGCTGGACATGGTGGTGTGCATCGGGTGTACTCAGGAGACTGAAGTAGGAGGATTGCAAGTCAATACCAACTTGGGCAAATTTGTGAGACCCTGTCTCAAAATAAAAAACAAAAAGGGCTGGAGATATAGCTCAGTGGGTTCAATCCCCAGTACCAAAATTAAAATAACAACAACAAAAAACTTTAAAAAGTTATGTTAAATTAAAAAATGGATAGTACGATGCCATAGGTGCACATATAAAACTATAGCATGCACAAATATATATTTTATAGATCTTAATGTATAATGAAGCCATATTCTAAAAAGTTGAACAGGAGGTTATGTGCTCATTTCATATTTGTTGCTTTCTGAGAGGGAATATGGGAAATAAGATGAGATAAATGAAGTATATTTCCAGATGATATGCCATTTTATGTCATTTGAAGCAACTATGCCAATGGAAGAATTCTAATTTGTTAATGCTGTGTGATAAGAAAATAGTGGGTTGTTATTTGTTTTCTGCATTTTAACTACATTAAACTGTTTTGAAAAGTAGCTGACTGTATGTATTCTATCTGGGTAGTAAGCTATGTGGTAGAAAACATTTTCCAAAAATGAGACTGTGAGGTTCTTCATATGGTATATACATAATAAAAGGTTTCAGGGAGAGAACTTGCTTCACAGGCAGCAGTACAAAATAACAAGTTTTGATATTTGAATATGGATTGTTTATTTTTATCCTCTTCAGGTTTTACTCTGTAGAATTCTCATTATAATATTTAAAGAAAGGATGGGACAAAGAAAACAAGGAATTTAAAATCTATTGCAATGAAAGAAATATCTCTCTGTATGTATACACACGCATATATACTTATGTTTCAGGATACATTTATATTTTTCAAATCGAGCTTCCTTAAAAATCACAAGTAAAACTGAATTTATTGCTTATTGTGATAAAACATATTGTCTAGAATGGGAAGGATAATATCCCAATATTGTTGAGGTTTTAGGGTCCCTTCAAAGTGTGTACTTGATTTAGATTGGTTAAGGATTATGTTGCTAAAAGTTATTGATTAATGGATACGAGGTGAGAGTTTTGAGGTGAAAAATTAAAATAATGCAGAATTTGTTTCTAACTATTGAAAAAATGATGAGATTCATATAGATTAAGGAATGTTCTTGTACGAAACAATAGTTATTGTATTGTCCTCTTGGGAAATAATTAGAATAATAAAGTAGTGTTAATGTTCCTGCCTAGTAGTGTAGTGATACTAATGTTGACAAGTAATCTGAAGTGCTTGGTTCTCACTTTAAAAATGTAGTTCTACCTCAGGCTTTCTTTATCCAAACATGATTAGACTGATTTCTTTTCAAAGTTTATGATGAATTATAAGGTTAGATGTTTTTATTTAAACCTTACATTTAAAGTTCATATCTCTGAACAATGTACAATATTTTTCATAAATAGAAATCCTTTCATTAAATATATTAATTATAAGAGGTATTTATCTTTGCTTTTTTTATTTATTTCTTTATTAATTTTTTACAGACTACATTTTGATTCATTGTACACAAATGGGGTACATCATTTTGTTGCCATGATTATACACAATGTAGATTCATACTATTTGTGTAATCAGACGTGTACATAGGGTAATGATGTCTGTCTCATTCCACCATTTTTCATATGCCCCCTCCCTCTCATTTCCTTCAACATAATCCAAAGTTTCTCCATTCTTCTCTCACTCCCCACATCCCCCACCCCCATTATATATCATTCTCCACTTATCAGGGAAAACATTTGGCCTTTGGTGTTTTGGGATTGTCTTATTTCACTTAGCATGATATTCTCCAATTCCATCCATTTATTTGCAAATATTATAATATTATTCTTCTTTATGGCTGAGTAATATTCCACTGTGTATATATACCACAGTTTCTTTATCCATTCATCTGTTGAAGGGCATTTTTGTTATTTTATATTAACAATTTTTGCTTCTACTTCATTAATCTCTTCATTATAATCATTTCCAAAGTTATCCTGTAACAAGAAGGACAAAGGAAAAATAAAAATTGATAATCCAGGAGAATTGAAGTTTTTGTCATTTAAACATGGGGAGAAAATGAATTAAGGATGTAGGCAAGATGAGAGTCACATATATTTTAAGGTGAATATTCATTCATTCCAGGCTCGAGTTTCAATGATCAATGAAAGACAAATAAGAAATAACATAAAGAGTTCAAGGTGAATTTGTGTATTCACCATGTTTCTATCTTTTATAAGTCTGAATTTTTATCATTTGCCCCACATGCATATGCTGGCACACCTTATTCTGATAAAAGAGGTGACAAAGTCACCAGTCTTGGCATTCTACCTTCCCTGTTGATCCCTCTCCTTGGTAGGAGTACTCATTCTGGGTTCATGCTTTTCAAATACACCAATTAATCCAGAGCCCAAACTCCCAACAACCTCTTTATCAGGCTATCATATTATTAGGTGACTCTTCTTGCCCTTATCAACCCAGGGCCAAACACCAGACAATTAGGGAACGGTTGTAAGTCTCAAAGCCCACTGAAATTACTAAAATGTGTCAATTATAAGCCTGCTTGCAATTCCTTTCCATGAAAACCATAATGAAGGTTCTTTGGACACTGCTTCCTTCTCCCCCTGCCTTCAGATTGATCTCAGTGTTTTCAAGTATTGCTCACCTAGGGACTATTTTTTCTTCTTGGAAACTGTGAGTAATAAATTATCTCTTTAATGACAATTTCTTCCTGATCTGTTGGCCTTATTATATTTTAATTTCCCCATTAGCATACTATGATATAAAACAATAAAAAGGATACACATATGCTTGTGTACATATACATGCATGCTTATGTATAGATATGTCAAGGTTTAGATATCAGATGTCCCCCCAAAATTTCATGTTTAAGATAATGCAAGAAAGTTCAGAGGTGAACTTTGTTTGGGTTATAAAATCCCTAACCTAATCACTGAATTAATCCACTTCAATGGAGCAACTGGGTGTTAACTTCAGGCAGGTAGATTAAGATTGGAGGAAGTAGATCACTGAGGGTGTGACTTTGGTGTTTATATATTGTCCCTGGTCAATGGAGCTTGCTCTTTTCTGCTTTCTAATTGTCAAATCCTAAGCTGCTTTCTTCTGCCATGCTCTTCTGCCCTTAAATTCTTCCTCATCTGGGTTCCAGAGGAATTAAGAGTTGGCTGTCTATGGACTGTGCCATCTATGGACTAAAATCATGATCCCCAAATAAAGTTTTCCTCCTCTATAGTGTCCTTGCTAGGTTTTATATTTTGTTTTGTTATTTCCTCATCACATACATGGTTTACAAATATTTTCTCCTCTTCCATAAGTTTCATTTTCATCTTGTGGTTTGCTTTGATGTTCAGAAACTTTTTAATTTGTTGTACTCCCACTTGTATACTGGCTTTTGTTGCTTTGCTTTTGATGTTACATTCAAAAGAATCACTGCCAAGCCCAAAGTAATTGAATTTTCCCCCTGCTTTCTTATATTTCACGTCTTACATTTATTTTTTTAATCCATTTTGAGGTCATTTTGTGTAAAAATAAAAAAATCGAATTTAAAAACTTTTGCATATGATTATCTAGTTTTTCCAACTGGAATTTATTAAAAAGACTATCCTTTTCCTGTGTATATTCTTGACATACTTTCTGAAGATCAGTTAAATGTACATGTGCATTTGTTCTAGACTGTCTATTCTGTTAAATTGATCTGTGTCTCTTTTTATTCCAGTACCATACTGTTTTGCTCACTATACCTTTGTAATATAATGTAACATCAGGAACTATTATTCTTCCATCTTATTTTTTGTGTTCAAGATTGCTTTAACTTTTAGGGTCAAAGTAATTAATCATATATATTAAAATACATCAGTCTTTAGTGTTTCGGTTTGATTTGACTCTTGCTTGATAATTGACATTTATTCCACTATTGTATTTTTGTTGTTTTTCTTATCTACTGAACATTTATTTTTTTAAATTATTTTTTGTAGTTGTAAAAGGACAGAATGCTTTTATTTTATTTGTTTATTTTTATGTGGTGCTAAGGATCAAACCCAGTGTCTTGCACATGCTAGGCAAGTGCTCTACCACTGAGCTACAACCCCAGCCCTCTACTAGATGGTTCTAATATTTTAATTTTTATTTTTTTTAGTTATATGTAACATTAAGATACATGTTGACATAATCACAAAAGTACAGAATATAATTTGCTCTAATTCAGTTCCCAGCACTTCCCCCTTCTCTCTCCATGCCGATATTTATGCAATTTATTCGCAATTTTTTAAATTAGTGTCTTGTGGATGTATTTGATGTTGAAATTCACTGTGGTATATTCATGTATGCACTTATGAAAGTTCAGTCAGATTCATTCCACTGTTCTTCCCCTATTCTGTCCCTCCTTCTTCCTCCTCAATCCCCTTTGTCTACTGTACTGATCCCTCCTCTATTTTGATGGAATTTCCTTTTTCCCACTTTTTACCCTTTTTCTCTCTCTTTCTCCCACTATATTGTATTCCCCTCTGCCTCTCAGAGAAAACATTTGACCTTTGACTTTTCTGGACTAACTTATTTCACTGATAGCCTCCAGATCCATTCACTTACTGGAAAATGCCATAATTTCATTCCATTTTTAATATTTGAAACTTGCTTAAACCTTAAAATTATAACAGTGCTCTGTTCTCTTCTTTTCTATGTTCATCAGATTCTCAATTTTTGTTCACCTTTTTATGTCCTATTTATATCCTTCATGTTCTTTACATTTTACCTAATACTAAAATCATGTCTCAATATTACTACAGCCAACTTGCACACACACACACATATATATATACATATATTTATATATGTATATCTGTATACACATAATTAAAGAAATTCTTCATATTCTTTAAAAATAATTCCTTGGCAAAAATCTGTTCCTTTCAACTTTGTTGTGAAATTTTAGATGATAGAATTTTGTGATAGTAATAGTCTTCATCCTCTTCTTTGTTATTGTAGGCCTGATTTTGTGGCAAGTAATATATCTGGTAAGGTTTTCTTTCTTTTTATTTTTTTCCCCCTTTGGTACCAGGGATTAAACCCAGGAGTGCTTACCATTGAGCTATATCCCCAGCACTTTTAATTTTTATTTTGAGAAATGGTCTCACTAAGTTGCTTAGGGCCTCATTACATTACTACTGGCATTGAATTTGTAATCCTCCTGCCTCAGCCTCCCCAATTCCTGGAATTTTTGTCATTTGTTTCAATGGAGTTCATAAATATGGTTAAAGAAATTTTATGATAGCTAACTTAAAATCCTTCTCAGATAGTTCACATGTTTGATCATCTTGTAATAATATTAATTTATTCTCATTAGAGTTGTTTTAGTATGATTCTGGTACGATGAGTGATTTTTACTGCATCCTAAACATTTTTTTTAATTATGTTCACTAAGGACTCTTTATATCTTATTAAAATGTATCTCTAAGCTGCTTCTTGTCCTAGGTGATCCCATTAAAATTTTTTGGTTGAATTATTGGTATACCTGGTATCTCTGAATTCAGAAAGGAAGTTTTATACTATAGCCCTTCCACTCAGCCATTTGTTTCCAGTGGAATTTTCCATCCTGTCATCTCTAGGTGGGAGATACATTCCAAGACTGAACCAGGATATTGGTACTTGTAGGTGAATCATTGCAGCCTCTACCCAATGAGAAAGAGAATATTTTCCTGGCTTGAGCCATTTGTTGCTAGAAGAATCTAATCTTCTGGTTCCAGCAGGGATGTCATATGTACATATTTATTTTAATTTAATGAAAATTTATTTTTTCATTTATTTTAATGGAAATATATTATATGTTGTTCCTCAGTCCTGATATATATAATATATATGGAATATATATAATATATGTGGAATATATATAAAAATATATGGACTATATATATACATATATTTATGGAATATATATACATGTTATATATAGTTCCTTAGTCCTGAGCTACCTGGCTAGTTTACCTCAGCATTTCCACCTTTCAACATCCTCCTATCATTGCTTGGTGTATTACCTCCAGGGTACATAGTTGTATTTAACAGGAAAGAGCAAAGAGAGCTGAGTCTACATCATTATATCTGGACTTCAAGTTCTAATGTTTTTTAAATAGCTTTCAGAAAGTTTCTCTTTGTTAATATTTTTGACAGTCATAGCTTGAAGTGAAAAAAAAAAACAAAATACAGTATCTGATTCAGAGAAATTTTTTGAATGAATATCTGCTCATAATTAAAGCTAACCAGAATCAGGAAAGAAAATCTAAAGGATATGCAAAGTACCAAAAGCACAAGGTGCATTTAAGTGCATCTCAATCACAGTAAGAATAACTGTATCATTTATGAAGTGTGAATGATAGCCATTTAAGAACCAAAAAGCCCTGAAAAATCTTAAGATCTTTGCAAGGGATCATAGGGAATTAAGACTGGATTAATGTCAAATGTCATGTAGAATTAATGTGGTAAGGTAAAAATAAGATTCCTGAGAAAAGACGTGTCCATCTTTTAGTACAGTTACAATCTGTATGAATTAATTTTCTAAAATTTATGTATCTTACTATCACTTTATTACATTTCTTAGAAATGATCACATACAATTTTATTGGAACAAGACAGATTTTATACTGAAAAAGGTATTAAGGAATACTGGATTTAGCTTCTATAAATAATGTCTGAAGTAAGTGACCATAGAAAATATAGATCTCCTAATCTTAATGTAACACAATTTTTAAAAAAACAGACTTCCAATTCTATGTAGCATTTGTTATACATTCACTTCTGTTTGACATTGCACTGTATAAGCAGCATGTAAATGAAATATGCAAAATGCTTACAAGTATTTGAAACTATCTAAATAGCATATGTGCCAAGATTTAAAATAGGTATTTTTAAATTTATTTTTATTAGTTATTTATAATTATACACAATAATGGTATTTATTATGCCACATTTATACATGTACACAATTTGATCAGTCTCATTCCCCAGTACCTCCTCCCCTTCTCCCTCCCCCTGTTTCACTTGTTCTAATCTATTGATCTCACTTCTATTATTATTAGTAGCATTGTAATTAGTGCAGTATAAATATATACATAAAGGCAAGATTCATTGTGATATAGGCATACATGGGTATAGTATAATCGGGATATTTTGTTTCCTATATCTACATCCTCCCTTTTACTTCCCCCTTGATAACTTTCCTCTACATTTTGGCTTTTTCTTCTATTTTTGTGAATTCCACTTTTTTCCTTATCTCCCTCTCCCCTACTTTTCACTTCCACATATGAGAGAAAACATGTAACCCTTGTCTTTCCGCATCTGTCTTATTTCACTTAGCATGGTATTCTCCATTTCCATTCATTTGTCAGTAAACTGCATGACTTTTTCTTCTATTTGACTGGGTAAAATTACATGGTGTGTGTGCGTGTGTGTGTGTGTTTGTATATCATATATATATATGATAAACACACCACATCCTCTTTGTTCATTCACCTATTGACAAGTACCTGGCCAGTTCCATAACTTGGCTATTCTGAATTGTACTGCTATAAACATTGATGGGCATGTGTCACTATAGTCAGCTGATTTTAGTTCTTTTGGATAAATTCCAATGAATGCAATAGCTAGGTCATATGAACTTCTCTTCCTAGTCTTTTGAGGAACCTGCATATTGTTTTTCAAAGTGGTTGTAGTAATTTGCACTTTGGCCAACAATGTATAACTTTTGAATACAAATGTGTAACTCCAACAAGTGTAACTTTTACTTCACATATTAGTCAGAAATTATTTGTAAAATAAGAATATGATAGGATAGTTGATGAAGTAATAAAGGTAAGAAATTTTTAAAGATGGCCATTCTAACTGGAGTCAGATGAAATCTACTTGTAGTTTTGATTTGCGTTTCCCTGATTGCTAACAATGTTGAATATTTTTTGTATATTTGTTGGCCATTTATATTTCTTCTTTTGAAAAAAAAATTTGTTTAGATCATTTTCCCATTTACTGATTGTGTTGTCTACTTATTTGGTGTTAAGTTTTTTGAGTTGTTTAAAATTCTGGATATTAATCTCCTTGCCAAAAGAGAAGCAGGTCAAGATTTTGTTTCAGTTCTCCAGGATCTCCTATCATGCTCTTGTTTACCTTGCTGTGCAGAAGCTTTTTAATTTGATGCCATCCCACACTTACTGATTCAAGGTTTTATTTTTTGAGCTTTAAAAGTCTTACTAAGGAAGTTATTGTCCATGCTAATATGTTGGAATGTTGATCCTATGTTTTCTTATAGCAGCTTCAGTTTTTCTGCTCTAATTCTTAGGTCTTTGATGTGCTTCGAGTTGATTTTTGTGCAGGCTGAGAGATAGGAATCTAGTTACATTCTTCCACATATAGATATCCCATTTTCTCAGCACCATTTGATAAAAAGGCTATCTTTTTCTCCAACATATGTATTTGGCATCTTTATCAAAGATCAAATTATTGTACCTGTATAGGTTTTGTAAATTTCTTTATAAATATTTGAAACACTAATTAGCATACATGACAAGATGTATAAAAAGTACTTCATATAAAAATATTTGAAGGTTGACTACCTCCATCAAAAATTATGTTCATATATGAATACATCACAGTGAAACTCCCATCATGTACAACCACAAGAATGGGATCCTAATTATAATGTTATAGTCCATGAATATATAATATATCAAACTATTCTATCTTGTGTATGTAAAAAGAATAAATAAAAATTAGAGAATGTAACCATTTGAATAATAAACTAGCAAAAGCAAATTAACACAAACCGATAGGTTTATTTAGGCTGCTTGAAGTATGAAATTCAAGAAGCCACCTACTAAAGGTTTGTCGACTGTGTTGACATCTGTTTTTAAATTGAGGAAAAGAATATGATAGGATAGTTAATGAAGTAATAAAGGTAAGAAATTATGTGTTTTCTATCCCTTTTTAAAGTTAGAATAATAATGTAATTGTATAAACAATTCATGAGAAATATCTGCTTATTGGTTTATTCTATAATCTCACACAAAACTTATTCAATAGGCTTCATCTGTGAGTATCATAAAGAGCTGATATTCTCTCTCTCTCTCTCTCTCTCACTCTCTCTCTCTCGCTCTCACGATGAGCTGATTATTAAGGCTGAAAACAAAATGAGAATTTCATGTCAATAACTGTGATCTAAGAGAAAAGTCCACCTGAGTGGAAAAGGTTCAGTCATTAGCTTTTAACTTTTTCTCCTAGGACACCAGCTGACCTGTTAGAAAATCCATGAAATCATAGCGTGATTATATTCTTGATGGTATGAGCATATGTGTGTTCTTAAATCCACAAACCCAACATTTCTACATGTTCTAAGATCTACTCTAAACAGAATGCCTCTGTACAGCATTCAAAAAGTATTTAATCTGTTTGGGCTGACATCCAGGGCTCTGCTATGAAAACAGAACTGGCTGCCATCACAGTAACTAACCAGTGACTATTTCTGTACTAGTCTGTGCCTGTTTTTTTTGTTGTTGTTTTTGAGGGGGGATTAGAAAACAGTTCATTAGCAAACAATCTCATTCATCCTTTATCTCACACCCTTATTTTAACAGAATTGGAATAGGCATAAATACAGTCCCTAAAGAAGCACAGTACTAGCAAACAGTCTATAGGTGTAGCTATCTATCTGTACACATGCATGTTTGTATGAAAGCAAAGTAAATATTTGATAAAAGAAATTTAGAAAATTGCTATGTATTATCTTCTTGTTACCCACCTTACACTCACACTTTTAGAAGCAAATAGACTTTATATTTTTGATATGTGAATTTTAGTAAAATTCATCTCTGTGGTTTATGAATATTATACTAAAGCCTCCTCTACTGCTAAATTGCATTTACTATTTATTTAAATTTAGACTATATCATTATATTTAGAGAAACTTGTATGTCTTTTGAACTTCCAATTTCTGTTTTCTGAAATGCCAAACTCAATGCCCAGCTTCTGTGTGAAATAGTAATCTGATTCAACAAATTCCCTAATTTCTGAATTAGCATAGTATTTATAGTTTATATAAGTCAAATTAGCAATTATACATTATCAAAATTTTGATATTTTATAGGATAATCATAATTTAGAGTTCATTACCTCAATGATAAGCTATTAAATTTACACCGAGGTCATTTGATACAAATTCAAGTAAAAAAACTAATTAAATACATACCTAAATGTCTGGTATTCATAGGTAGAAGTAACATGTTTAGCATACTAAATGAATTGTTAATAAGTACCTCATTATTTGTCCAATACTATAAAATTTGTTATCCTTCAGGAAATATATCGATTAAATCTGGAATAAGCCTCATTTGAATGGATATAAGGTTTTGTTAGAAGAGTTGTGAGTAATAAAAATCACTTCTACTGAGGTGTTTTCAATATAAATAAGTAAACAAAGGCTTTGAGAAAGTCATATAACTCAACATGAAAGCAATATGTTAACAAAGAGAACACTTTAGTATACTTTATTTTTTAAAGTATAAAATTCTCATCCTTCCATATTTTCTCAATTATTTTCATAGGAAAACATTTGTAATCAAACTATAAAAAGCTGAGTGCTATTAACAATAGCAGTAAGATTTAGATAATTTTCATAGTTGCTTTTTGTATGCTCCCCAAAATTAAACTCTGTTCTACTTGGCCAGTTTTTTTTTTTTAATTTGAAATTAAGAATAATTTAAAAGATAAGTTTATGATGGCAAAAAGCCATCACTCATATGACATGAATCAAACTGATAATAAAACCAAATTATACCTACTGTTATACTAAAAAGCATAATGTACTATATTTTACTTTCAAAATATAGTATAAGGTATAGGTCAAAATAGCGATTTTATTTTTATGTTTTATTTGTGTAAATGAATTTTCATTTTCATTAATGTGATATGAATAAAGAAAGCTTTTACTGGAAATAAAGTCACAAAGCACATAAGCTTTGCTGGGAAGCCTGCTTTTTAATATTAAGGTAGCAAGTCACTTAGCTTTTATATCCTTCCTAAAGTGTGTGGTTTTAAACTACACAATGTAAATAACTTAAAAGCCAAGGTCAAAAGGCCTTTATGAGTTATGTCATCATTATTAAAGAATATTTTTCAGAAATAACTTGAAGTTTTATGGTTTTCTGGTTGAAGATAATCCTGTTTCTAAATAGAAATGAATTTCAGTGAATATTTAAAGCTTGATACAAAATAAAATGCATACTCATTTGATAACCTCTTTCCTCAGAATGAAAGTGCTATCATTCCATCGCTTTCTAATAATCATGCTTTGAAATGACAATAATAAAGATCCATGCACAGTTTTTCTTCAATAGTAGCTCACAGAAAATGTAAAAAATATCAACAAGTGTCAAAAGTGTATATTATCAACTGTGTATAAACTAATACAATGGAAAAACAAAGAAAAATTCTGTATTTTGTAACAACAAGATGGAAGTGGAGATTAATCGGTTAAGTGAGATAAGCCAAGCAAATAAAGACAAGTACCTCATGAACTCATATATGAAATCTTAAAATGTTGACCTCATAGAAGCTGAAAGTAGAATGAAGTTTCCATTGTCTGGGAGAGTACTATGAGGGGGAGGAATGGGAAATGGTTGATCAATGGGCACTAATTTATAGTGAGTTAGAAACAAGTTATTCTGATTTGCTATTATAAACAAAGGTCAAAAAGAAAACAAAAATGTATATTTTAAAAAGATGGAAGAAGGATTTTGAAAGATTTTACTGTATAGAAATGATAAATGTTAGAGAAGAGAGATATATGTAATGTGACTTAAACCATATTTAAACTATATACATATTAAAGTATCACATGTTACAGTATTGATATGTAGAAATTTTACTTTTTATTTGTCAATTTAAAAATAAATTTATTTGGTGCAGGGTCTTTGGTCTAAGTCCTTAGTCCTTGATTCATTTTGAGTTGAGTTTTGTGCAGGGTGAGAGATATGGGTTTAATTTCATTCTGCTGCATATGGATTTCCAGTTTTCCCAGCACCATTTGTTGAAGAGGCTATCTTTTCTCCATTGTATGTTTTTGGCTCCTTTATCTACTATGAGGTGACCATATTTATGTGGGTTCATCTCTGTGTCTTCTAGTCTGTACCATTGGTCTACCTGTCTATTTTGGTGCCAATACCATGCCATTTTTGTCACTATTGCTCTGTACTATAGTTTAAGTTCTGGTATTGTGATACTTCCTGCTTCACTTTTTCTGCTCAGGATTGTTTTGGCTATTAGAGGTCTCTTATTCTTCCAGATGAATTTTATGATTGCTTGCTCTATTTCTGTAAGGTACATCATTGGGATTTTAATTGGAATTGCATTGAATCTGTATAGCACTTTTAGTAGTATGACCATTTTGACAATATTAATTCTGTCTATCTAAGAACATGGGAGATCTTTCCATCTTCTAAGGTTTTCTTCATTTTCTTTCTTTAGTGTTCTGTAGATTTCATTGTAGAGGTCTTTCACTTCTTTTGTTAGATTGATTCCCAAGTATTTTAAATTTTTTTTTTGAGGCTATTGTAAATGGAGTGGTTTTCCTAATTTCTCTTTCAGAGGATTCATCACTTATGAATAGAAATGTGCATTAGATTTATGCATATTGAGTTTATATCCTGCTAATTTGCTGAATTCATTTTTTAGTTCTAAAAATTTTCTAGTGGAGTTTTTTGAAGCCTCTAAATATAGAATCATGTTATTGGCAAATAGTGACAACTTGAGTTCTTCTTTTCCTATTCGTATCCCTTTAATTTCTTTGGTCTGTCTAATTGCTCTGACTAGTGTTTCAAGGACAATGTTGAATAGAAGTGGTGAAAGAGGGCATCCCTGTCTTGTTCCAGTTTTTAGAGGGAATGTTTTCAATTTCTCTCCATTTAGAATGATGTTTGCCATGGGCTTAGCATAGATAGCCTTTACAATGTTGAGGTATGCTCCTACTATTCCTATTTTTTCTAGTGTTTAAGCATGAAGGGGTGCTGTATTTATCAAATGTTTTTTCTGCATCTATTGAAATAATCATGTGATTTTGAACTTTAAGTCTATTTATGTGATGAATTACATTTATTGATTTCCAGATGTTGAACCGACCTGGCATCCCTGGGGCAAAACCCACTTGATCATGGTGCACTATCTTTTTAATATATTTTTGTATGCGATTTGCCAGTATTTTGTTTAGGATTTTTGCACCTATGTTCATCAGGGATATTGGTCTAAAGTTTTCTTTCCTTGATGAGTCTTTGTCTGGTTTTGGTATCAGAGTGATACTAGCCTCATAGAATGAGTTTGGAAGGGTTCCGTCATTTTCTTTTCCTGGAATCCCTTGAGGAGTAATGGTAGAAGACAAAGTAGGCCCAAATCTTCATCATGTTGGCTTAGGATCAGACTTCCTTAACAAGACCCCCAAAACACAAGAAATTAAAGAATCAATAAATGAGTTGGACTCAAATTAAAAAACTTTTTCTCAGCAAAGGATACAATCAATAATATGAAAAGAGAGCCTACAGAATGGGAGAAAATCTTTTCCACACACACTTCAGATAGAGCACTTATCTCCAAAATTCATAAAGAACTTACAAAACTTTACACCAAAAATACAAAGAACCTAATGAATATATGGGCCAAGGAACTGCACAGACACTTTACAGAAGATGACATACAGGTGATTAATAAATATACGAAAAAGTGTTCAACATCTCTAGTAATTAGAGAAATGCAAATTAAAACAACTCTAAGATTTCATCTTCAATTAGAATGGCTATTATCAAGAACACAAACAATAATAGATGTTGGCGTGAATGTGGGGAAAAAGGCACACTTTTACATTGCTGGTAGAGTTGCAAATTGGTGCAGCCACTCTGGAAATCAGTGTGGAGAATCCTAAGAAAACTTGGAATGGACCCACCTTTTGACCCAGTTATCCCACTCCTCGGTTTATACCCAAAGGACCTAAAATCAGCAAACTACAGTAACACAGCCACATCAATGTTTATAGCAACTCAGTTCACAATAGCTAGATTGTGGAACCAACCTAGATGCCCTTCAACAAATGAATGGATAAAGAAACTCTGGTATATATACATGATGGAATACTATTCAGCCATAAAGAAGAATAATATTATGGCATTTGCAAATAATTGGATGGAATTGGAGAATATCATGCTAAGTGAAATAAGCCAAGCCCAAAAAACCAAAGGCCAAATGTTTTCCCTGATAAGTAGAGAATGATATATAATGGGGGTGGGGGTGGGGAATGAGAGAATAATGGGGAAACTTTAGAATATGTAGAAGAAAATGAGAGGGAGGGGGTATGAAAAATGGTGGAATGAGACAGACATCATTACCCTATGTACATGTATGATTACACGAATACGAATGGTATGAATCTACATTGTTTACAACCATAGAAATGAAATTATGTACCCCATTTGTGTACAACAAATCAAAATGCAGTCTGTAAAATATTAAAAGCTAAATAAAAAAATTATTTAATAAAAAAACAAAACAAAAATAAATAAATGAATAATTATAATTAAAAATATAATAAATAAATGTAATTTTAAAATGAAAACAAATTGATTACTCCAAAATTTAACAAATAATAGCCATGGGGAAAGACAAAACTCAATTCGTACAACAAGATAGATATGTACTTGTGTGAGTAGAGTAGTGAATTGAGTAAATGAATATTGTGCAGTAAAACATGAACAATGTCCCCTGTAATATAAAAAGAAAACATGAAGGAAATCACTTTAGATAATATTCTGCAGCTGTTTATTTATGTCATGCTTTACATTTACTTAGAATTAAATTTAGAACCTTAAGCAAAAGTTATGGTTTGGGATTGTCTCAAAATTCTGAAGATATGCATGGCTAATCTAGTCATTCTGACTTCATGAATGATCACATAAGATTGCCAAATGTTCCTTTGATCAATTTCTTAACACTAATTGTGATGATAATATGAACGAAGGAATAGATGCTGTTGGTTCATATAAATTAGCCTGATGGGATATATTTTTCATTATATTTTCTGTAGTATATTTTGTATTTTATATAAGAAACACCTCTATTCATGGATTTAATATGGCTACTTCTGTAAATGTTTTAAATTGTTTGATTTACCTTCAATATTGTAGGAAAATCAACTGTTTTCAGGAATATTGTATAGGTTTTTGTGGTTGTATTATTAAATATCTTGGATATTATTGCCTAGTCACATACAAAGAGTCAATTGATCAAATAATTTTTCTCAGAAACAAACAACACTTGAAGGTAAAAGTATATTGAATAAACATTATATTATCCATCCTGTATTTCTAAAATTTTATCAACTGAAAAGGTAGAAAAAAATACAACCCCATCAACACTTCTCATGGGCTCCTGTAGAGAATTCAACTTTAAAAAGAAAACAACTAAAGGAAAAAAATGTAACTTCTATCCTAATATCCCAGGAATGATTAAAAAAAAGTCATGGAATAATTCAAAATTATTGTAGTAAGAACTAGTTAATAATAACACTTTAATTTTGTTGTTTTCTACATTTATAAAAGCTTCTACATTATGTAGAAAAATTACTGGATTGTCACTTGGTTATGTTGCCAAAAATATCATGGTAGATTTCATTTCATGAAATGTAAAAATAAATAATAAATTTACACTTGAATATTATACTATCAAGTACGTGCAAACTTTTAAGAATACACAGATATAAAAGAAAATTAAAACTATCAATAACTTCTAAAAATATTAGCAGAGTATAAAATATATTTACTATTCAGAATTATCTTCTGATTTATGCCAAACTGAACCCACTAATATTTTAAAGGATTCTAATACACTTATTTAATTGTTGCATCCTTTTTCACACCTGTGCCCTTTTATTTCTTGTTTTGCTGTTTATATTTTTAGAGATGCTAGTATCACAAAGTACATGCTAATATTTCCCATCTGTCTTACTACTAAGAATTAATTTGATTTGCTTTACAGATGAGTGAAAAGCTCATGTTATTTTATTTCAATGATTTGTTGATGGTTTTGCTGATCTGTGTTGTGTATAGAATTTTAATTGTGTCACATGTGAATACATCATTCTCTTTATTGACTTTCTACATTCTACATTTTTAAAATTTCTCCATAGATACTTCTTTCACTTTAGATGTAATTTTCAAAAAAATTGTAGTTGTTAGATATTATACTGTGACCTGTATGGTGAAGGTAAAAAGTAATTATATTTTTCTTAGATTTTGTAAAGAGTTTTTTATTTGTTTCTTTGTGGTGCTGGGGATTGAACCCAGGGCCTTGTTCATGTGAGGCAAGCACTCTACCAACTGGGCTATTTCCCCAGTCTTTATAAAGAGTTTTAACGAGATAAAATGTAATAGCAATTTAGAATCTGTTAAGGATCTCAAAGCAAATAGTAGTAAAGTAGTTATTAATGAAGTAATAATCATTTTGTTTAATTCAATAAGTAAATTTAATCATCCTACCTTTTTATGTAGGGTAAATAATTTCAAAAATACTTAATTGTTACAATTGGTAGAAATTATAATCAAGAGCTTTCCTATTACTATTAGGGAAACAATTGTAGGCTAAATAGTAAAGGAATAAACTGGAAAACTCAATGTTTTGTTTTTGTTTTTGTTTCTTTGGGTACCAGAGATTGAACTCAGGGGCACTTAACCACTGAGCCACATCCCCAGCCCTATTTGTATTTTATTTAGAGACAGGGTCTTACTGAGTTGCTTAGCACCTTGCTTTTGCTGAGGCTGGCTTGGAACTCACCATCCTCCTTCCTCCACCTCCCAAACCTCTGGGATTACAGGCTTGCACCACCATGCCAGGTGGAAAACTAGGTGTTTTAAAATAATTTTTAATAAAGATTGAGGAAAACTTGACTGTTAAGTTCAGCTCCCCCTCACTTTTATACTAATGATAGATGATGCTGATATTTGAGATACTGACAAAAAAAAATGGCATATTGGAGACCATACATAGAGGTAAAAGTGAAAATTACATTAAATATATATTTGAGACAAGGTACTGGAGGGTACAGACTTTTACAAATTCCATTATTATGAATTTACATTTATTCCAATCAATGATTTTGCTAATTATGGACTTTGTGTAAACATATGTCATAGGTATAAAGATGACCTTAAATTTTTCTTTCTAAATCTAGAGAATATGAGAAAGAAAACGCTAGGATTCTAGTTAATAGAAATAAACTGAGATTATCATGGACAAAGCAAGCAGTATGGTGATTCTTATAATAATTTATGGATCACTTTGTGGAAAGTGTCTTTTTGCAAATGGACAGAAGAGACAGACTCCAAGTATCTCTCAAAATATATCTTGGCCATTCAAATGCATTTTCTGATGTAATTAAAAAAGACTAATAGGTGAAACAAAGATGGTGCATTTTGTTCAATGGCTTAGAATTTTAAAATAGGAATACTGCTTCTCAGTGAGGTAGGTGACTGACAGATTTCCCTGTAATTTAATACTGGAAAGTCAGAGATTCAGAAATTCTTGGAAAATCTGATTTTACAAGGAGATCATAAGAAAGAGTACATCAGTCACATAGGCCTGTAATCCCGGTGGCTCAAGAAGCTGAGGCAGGGGGATCTTCAAGTTCAAAATCAGCCTCAGCAATTTAGCAAGGCCCTAAGCCACTTAGCAAGACCATGTCTCTAAATAAAAGGTGGGGAGATGGGGATGTAACTCAGTGGTTAAGTGCCCTTGTGTTCAGTCCCTGGGAGAGAGAGAGAGAGAGAGAGAGAGAGAGAGAGAGAGAGAGAGAGAGAGAGAGAAAGAAAGGAAGCAAGAGAGAGAGAAAGAGAAAAAGGACGGAAGGAAGGAAGGAAGGAAGGAAGGAAGGAAGGAAGGAAGGAAGGAAGGAAGGAAGGAAGGAAGGAAAGAAAGAAAGAAGGAAGGAAGAACAAACAGAACATAGAGCCAGGTCAATGGCAGCAGCTGCACTGGGTTACCACAGAGGGGAGGGACAATACAAAGGATAAGAGAAAGAAACCGGACACATTTGATAAGGAAGAATCTGAGGAACATAGGGGCAGTTGGAACTTAGCTGACACAGAGATTGCACACTGAACAAGTAATTTCTGAAAACTGCTCTGGATATTATAATTTGTGTGCAGAGAACTGAGGCAGAAATCCATCTTGTAGAGGTCATGATGGAGCTTACTGCTATGGGAATTTCCAAAATAATATCAAATATTTCCACACTCTCCAAGCCAGCATCTATTGTGTGGCTTATGGAGCACTTGGAAGCATTCAGATGAAACAGGCACAGAGAATATCATATTCAGTGGAATTCAGGGCAGAGATAGAGATGGGAGTGCAATGCTCTTTCCCTTAGTCTGTGCTCATTCACCCAGCTGTAGAGAATCAGGAAACCAAAGAGTTGAGCATAATTGCATCCAGTAATGGGGTCTTGGAAGGTCTCATTCGTGGGTGGTGGAGTGCACAAGATTTCCATGCCCTCTCCACGCAGGGAAGCACGTTATCCCACTCTACATGTAGAATTTTGGAGAGGTAAAACACACCCAAAAGATCAGCAGAAATCAGCATCTTCCCAGCCCTAGGAGTGTGTTCTTCTATCTCTCCAAATTAGATAGCACCAAAGTTCCAAAGCTCAGAATAGAGCTAGGCTCCAGTCATCAGAACTTCCAGATAGAACTCTGCATCAGCACTACCCTGGAGGTCAATCAGGAAAAGACTCCTATAGAGAGTACTTCTCATTCTATCCTACATTATATTTGTGAACATGGAAGCTAAAAGCCGCTTCAACCGGTTTCTGTCTCCAGCCACTCCAGTTAACAGGTTGGCAAGCAAAGGGGTGGAAGGGCATGATAACCTCTGAAACTTCTCCTTATTATGGGCACACAACTCAAGAAGAAACAAAAATAATTGGAGTCTAGAATATGTAGTGAATACTCAGCCTTGTCTGTAATTTCAATTAAATCAATGGAGAATATTATTTTATTTTTAATTGATAAGTTTTGGGTTGACTTTGCTGTATTTGAAAGTTGATATGTGTGTATCTACATATGTATGTGTGTGCGTGTGTGTATGTTTGTATATGTGTGTACTACCTGTGTATATATATATTCATTCTTTTTTAATTTGTTCTAATTAGCTATTCATGACAATACAATGCATTTTGATACATCATACATAGATGGAGTATAACTTCTCATTATTCTGGTTGTACATGATGTAGAATCATACCAGTTGTGTAGTCATATATGCACATAAGGTAATAATGGTCTCCTCATTCTAGTATCTTTCCTACCCCTATACCCTTCTTTTCCCTTCCCTCCCCTCTACCAAATCCAAAGTACCTCTGGTTCTTCCCTATCCCCACTCCTATTGTGAATTAGCATCTGCATATCAGAGAAAATATTTGGCCTTTGTTTTTTGGGGATTGGCTTATTTTTAAATTTTTTTTATTATCATATTTTAATTAATTGTATACAGATGGGGTACAACTTTCATTTCTCTGTACAAAAAGTAGAGTCACACAATTTGTGTGATCATACATGTATATAGGGTAATGATATTTGTTTCATTCCATTATCTCTCCTTCCCCCCACCCTCTCCATCCCTCTCACTTCCCTCTAAACAATCCAGTCTCCCTCCATTCTTCCCTCCCCCCCCCATTATGTATCATCATCCACTTATCAGAGAAAACATTTGGCCTTTGGCTTTTTTGGGATTGTCTTATCTCACTTAGCATGATATTCTCCAAATTCATCCATTTAAATGCAAATGCCATAATTTTATTCTTCTTTATGAATGAGTAATATTCTATTGTGATATATACCACATTTTCTTTATCCATTCATCTATTGAATGACATCTAGTTTGGTTCCACAATCTAGCTATTGTAAATTGAGCAGTTATAAACATTCATGTGACTGCATCGCTGTAGTACGCTGATTTTATGTCCTTTGGGTATAGGCCAAGGAGTGGGATAGCTGGGTCAAATGGTGGTTCCATTCCAAATTTTCTAAGGAATCTCCATACTACTTTCCAGAGTGACTGCAACAATTTGCAATCCCACCAGAAATGTATGAGTGTACCTTTTTCCCCCACATCCTTGCCAACACCTATTGTTGCTTGTATTCTTTTTTTTAATTATTTTTTAAAATTTTTTTACAGACTGCATTTTGATTCATTTTACACAAATGGGGTACATCATTTCGTTTCTATACTTGTGCACAATGTAGATTCACACCATTCGTGTAATCATACATGTACATAGGGTAATGATGTCTGTCTCATTCCACCATTTTTCATACCCCCCAACCTCCCTCTCATTTCCCTCTATATTCTTGATAACAGTCATTCTAATTGTGGTGAGAAGAAATCTTATGGTAGTTTTGATTTGCATTTCTGTTATTACTAGAGATGATGACCATTTTTTCATGTATCTGTTGATCACTTGTAAATCTTCTTCTGTGAATTGTCTGCTCAGTTCCTTAGCCCATTTATTAATTGGGTTATTTGTATTCTTGGTGTAAATTTTTTTGAGTTTTATAAATTCTAGAGGTTAGTGCACTATCTGAAGTGCACACGACAAAGATTTTCTTCCACTCTGTAGGCTCTCTCTTCACATTGTTGATTGTTTCCTTTGCTGTTGAATAGCTTTTTAGTTTGAATCTATCATATTTATTGATTCCTGCTTTTATTTCTTGTGTTTTGAGAGTCTTGTTAAGGAAGTCTGGTCCTAAGCTGGCATCATGAAGATTTGGGCCTACTTTTTCTTCCATTTGGTGCAGGGGTCTCTGGTCTAATTCCTAGGTCCTTGATCCATTTGAGTTGAGTTTTGTACAGGGTGAGAAATATGGGTTTAATTTCTTTTTGCTGCATGTGGATTTCCAGTTTTCCCAGCACCATTTGTTAAACAGGCTATCTTTTCTCCATTGTATGTTTTTGGCACCTTTGTCTAGTATAAGATAACTGTATTTATGTGGGTTTGTCTCTGTGCCCACTATTCTGTAACATTGTTCTACCTGTCTATTTTGGTGCCATGGGATTGACTTATTTCACTTAGCACTATAGTTTCCAGCTCTATCCATTTACCAGCAAATGCCATAATTTCATTCTACTTTAATAATGAGTAATAGTCCATTGTGTATATATACCACATTTCCTTTATCCATTCATTTGTTGAAGGACATCTAGGTTGGTTCCACAATCTAGCTATTGTGAATTGAACTGCTATAAACATTGATGTGACTGCATCACTGTAGTATGCTGATTTTAAGTCCTGTGGGTATAAACCAAGAAGAGGGATAGCTGGGTCATTGTGGTTTCATTCCAAGTTTTCTGAGGAAAGTCCGTATCACTTTCCATAATGGTTACACCAATTTGCAGTCCCACTAGTAGTATATGAGTGTTCCTTTTTCTTTACTGTCTTGCCAAAATTTATTGTTGCTTATATTCTTGATAATTGCCATTCTGACTGGAGTGAGATGAAATCATAGAGTAGTTTTGATTTGCATTTCTCTAATTTCTTGAGATGTTGAATACTTTTTTTAATGTATTTGTTGATGCATTGTATTTCTCCTTCTGTGAAGTGTCTGTTCAGTTCGTTAGCCCATTTTTTGATTGGGTAATTTGGTTTTTTTGGTGTTCATTTTTTTGAGTTCTCTATATATCCTGGAGATTAGTGCATGTTGTAAAGATTTTCTCCCATTTTATAATCTCTTTCTTCACGTTGATTGTTTCCTTTGCTGAGAAGAAGCTTTCTAGTTTGAATCCATCCCATTTACCAATTCTATTGATTTATTTCTTGCACTTTAAGAGTCTTGTTAAAGAAGTTATTTCCTAAGCTAACATGGTAAATATTTGGGCCTACTTTTTCTTCTATTAAGTTCAGGGTCTCTGTTCTAATGCCTAAGTCTTTGATCCACTTCAAGTTGAGTTTTGTGCAGGGTGAGAGACTGGGTTTAACTTCATTTTGCTATATATGAATTTCCAGTTTTCCCAGCACCATTTGTTGAGGAGGCTATATTTTGTGTAACAAATGTTTTCAGTGCCTTTGTCTGAGATAACCGTATTTATATGGGTTTGTCTCTGTGTATTACAGAGCCATAGTTACAAAAATGGCATGGTATTGGCACTAAAACAGACACATAAACCAATGGTATAGAACATTATTTTTCTTTTTATTTCCCTTTTCTCTTTTATTTTGTTTTGATTTTTAAGGAGTAATATTGTTGCCATTATTGTTCTTTTATGGTGAGATTGTTTTTACTTTTTTGTCTTTCTTTTGATTGCTTTGTTTCTCTTCCTCTCCCTTCTCCCTCTAATAGTCAAATTTTCATGTTCTTTTTCTCTCTGTCTTCATTTTATTTCCTTTTTTCTCTTCCTTCTTTATGTTCTTCATGTTCAAAATCTCTTCTGCTTTCTCTTCTCACCCTTTGAATATTGTAACTTTCCTGTGGCCTTCCTACACTATTTTCTTTTCTCTTAATGGACTGTATTTTAGCATATTTTAAATCTGTTTAGTTTAGTCCTTTGGGGAATAAAAGAAGTCAGATCAGATGAACACACAATGTCATAGAAAATCCCCAAGAATGCATCAAAACAGCAGTTCTGCAGTGACAAAGTAAGCCTACGGACCTGAGAAGAGCAAAGGACACTTATTTTAAACTGGCATTCTGAGCCCTGGCATGAGTTTGGTTGATAAGCAGGCTGGCAACCTTGAACATATTGGTAACTCCTAAATCAAATCTTCCAATCCTAGAAGGGGCTAAAGTATAGGATGATGAACAACACACACCTTCCCCTAGCATGAGACTGAGGCTATCAAAGGAGGGGTATAATAGAGCTAGTCAAGCAAGAAGGCAGGAAATTCTGAATACAGATTCCATTAAAGTGTTGGATCTTTTTGAGTCAGAATTGAGGACAAACTCCTTGATATCAAAACCCCAGAACAAAACAACCGTTTTAATAATCTCAGCAAGAAAAATGTAAACTGAATGTCATCAAATGCTAGATATTAACTGATGCCTAGTGTCTCCCAATCTCCCAATGCTTTCTGTTTTGTCAGAATTGTATATAATTTGAGGTATTTTGTCAATTAATTTGACCCTCTCTCAATGGTTTTGTCTTCTTTCCATCTCCATTTCCTTCCTTTCTCTTCATCCTTCACACTCACTTCATTTTAATTTGTCTCCCTTCCCTCCCCCATACTTTCTTTATTTGTCTTTTTCCTATTTTTTGCTGTATTTTCTTTTTGTTTTTATGCTTCTGCCTATAAAATTTATTGAAATACCACTAATACTCAATCATCTCAGCCTATTCTAAGTCAATTTTCATGTTTGTCTTTGAAATTTGCATAGTACATGTTGATATATAGTGTGCTCTGAAATTATTATTGCTTCTGGCTGTTACTCTTTCCATGCAATGGAGTGGTGGCACTTAAAATTAACACTTAGATTACACTAATTGTGAGCATTGAAACTAAGATATATCCCTATTCTAGAGCTTATAATTAAGAGAAAAATGCTCATTGGAGATCCCACATATAAAAGAGGAAGAAGATACATCTCAATAGTTGTAAAAACAAACAGGTTATCAAGAAATATAAGGAAACATAAAAAGATGACTCCAAAAATATAACCCCACTAATAACTGAGTTCATAAATATTGATACAGATGAAATATATTTCATGAAAATGGAGACTGAAAGCAACAAGGTATAAATATTTTCATATCCAGGAAAGCAGACTTCAGAACTGATCAGAAAAGACAAAGAAGGTCACTTCATATTGGTAAAGGGAGAAATAGGACAAGAAGATAAAAAGATAGTATTTATGCACCAAATACAAGTCTACTTAATTACATAAGTCAAATATTATTCAATATAAAAACTTACATAGACCCCAATACAGTACTAGGTGATGTCAATGCACCTGTATCACCAATAGATAAGTTATCTATGAAATTGGCAAAGACTCCTCAGACCTAAAAAGTATTATAAATCAATGGACCTAACAAATATCCATGGATTACTTTACCTAACAACAGCCAAATTCACTTTATTCTCAGCTATTCATGTAGTTTTCTCCAAAATAGATCATATTTTAGGACTTAAAGCAAGTATCAGTAAATAAAGAAATGATGTTACATTTACATCATTTCAGATGATTTGGAATAAAATTAGAAATCAACAGCAAGAAAAACCACAGGAATTACATAAAACCATGGAGAATTAACAGTATACTTTTGAACAATAAATGAATAATTGAGGAAATATTCAAAAAAATTTAAAAAGTTTCAGACTCAAATAACAGGGATATAACATTCTAGATACTCTGGGACACAATGAAGGCAATTATAAGAGGTAAGTTTATAATTATGAGTGCCTGTATTTTAAAAACTAGCAAGATTCCACATAAATACTCTAATCATGCAATTCAGAGTTCTAGAAAATGAAGAACAAACTATTTTCAAGTTAGGTATAATGAAGAAATAAGAGCTAAAATTACTGGAAAAAAATAAAATACTGCAAAGGATCATTAAATCAATAACTTTGTTCATTGAAAAGAAAAAAAAATAATATCTATAAGCTCTTAGTCTACATAATCAAAAGAAAAATAGAGAAGACTCAAGTCAAAAAATTAGAGATGAAAAGGAGATAGCACCACAGACATCTCTGAAATACAGAGAATCATTAGGGAAAACTTTGAAACCTTATGTGTCAATTAAATGGAAAATATAGAAGAAATGGAGATATTTCTAAACACATAAGACCTACCAAAACGGAACCAGGAAGATATAGAAAACTGAAACAGACAAATAGAAACCAACACAATTAAAAGAATAATAATCTGCCATCTAACAAAGAAAAGTTGAGGACCAGATGTATTCTCAGCTTAATAAAGAACTTTTAATAAAGAATTAATGCTCTAAAATTATTCACTAAGTTGAAAGAAGAGAAATACTCCAAGATGATTATATGAAGCATAATAATTATCAGGGCATACCATGTAAAGAAAACTATAGTCTAATGTGTATGATGAATATGCAAAATTCTCAATAAAATATTTGTAATTCATTTTCAAAACACATTAAAAAGATCGTATATCATAATTATGCTTCTTTCATTCCAAACATGAAAGCATTTTTCAATACATGCAAAACAACATATGTAATTCATAACATACATGGAATTAGGGACAAAAATTTTATGTAGATCTCATTAGATACAGAAAAGTCCTTTGACAAAATCCAGCATTCATTCATATTAAAAAGTGAAGAAGTAAGGAATAGAAACAACTCACCTAAACATCATGAAGGCTATGCGCAAAACCAACCTCACGCTAAATGTCAAAAGGTGAAAGCATTTCCTCTACAATCAGGAACAAGACAAGGATGCCCATTCTCACCACTTGTATTCAATACAGCACTTCATATTTTTTCTAAAGCAGTTAGGTAAGAAAAGGAAATAAAGGGATATGAATAAAGAATAAGGAAATCAAACTATTGCTGTTTGTAGATGATATGATGCTATACTTAGGAGATCCAAAAGTTCCACAGATTTCTAGAGTTGACAAACAAATTAAGCAAAATAGCAGGGTAAAAAATAACCAACATGTAAAATTCAATAGTTTTTCTATGCACCAATAATGAATATACTGGAAACTAAATCAGGAAAATAATTCCATCACAATAGTCTGTTGTGACTAATGACATAGTTAACTAACTCAGGCTGACTCCTTACTCCCTGGCGAGTGAGCAAGATCAAGGCCGCAAAGGCGGTTTCCATAGTTAATGACAATAAATCAGACCACGTCAGGGATTGGTTAACAACAGTTCCGAGAACGTGGTCAGCTCGTGCTTGCCATATAGTCCTATGACAGACCTCCCGGCTCTTGTGTGTTTCCTTTGCCGCCGACACTCATCATCCTGCTTGCCCCGTATTCTCCTCAGGCGGGCCCTGAGGAGGTACATCAGACCTTGTTACCCGACAGGGAGCAACAATAGTCTCAAAAAATTAAATATATAGGAGTAAATCTAACCACAGTGATTAAAAAAAAAAGTTCTCTCCAATGAATACTGTAGGACACAAAAGGAAAAAATTGAAGTAGACACTAGAAGGTGAAACGATCTCCCATGTTCTTAGGCAAGACTAATATTGTCAAAATGGTCATATTGCCAAAACAATCTACAGATTCAATGAAATTCCCATCAAAATACCAATGACATTCTTCATAGAACTAGAAAATATCAACCTAAAATTTGTATGACACATCAAAAGACCCAGAATAGTCAAGAAAATTTTGAGCAGAAAGAGAAAAGTTGGAGGCATCACAAAACTAGGTTTCAAATTATGTTATAGAACTATAGTAACAAAAACACAACTGCTGGTCGAGGTTGCTCACACCTATAATCCTAGCAACTCGAGAGGCTGAGGCAGGAGGACTATGAGTTCAAAGCCGGTCTCAGCAACTTAGCCAGATCCTGTCTCTGAATAAAATACATATAAAAAGGGGGAAGATAGACTGGGAATGTAGCTCTTAAACCCTCAGTTCAATCTCCGCTATCAAAAAAAAAAAAAAAAAAAAAAAAAAAAAAAGGTACTGGCATAAGGACACACCAATGGAGTACAGAAGAAAACACAAAGATAAACACACATGATACCATCATCTCATCTTTGACAAAGTTGCCAAAGACGTATGTTGGAGAAAAGACAATATTTTTAACAAATAGTGCAAGAAAAACAAGATGTCCTCATGTAGAAAAATGAAATTAAATCAAAATTTCTCACTCTGTATAACAATCCACTCAAAAGGCATCAAAAACCTAGGAATTAGATTAGAAACTTTCAATTGTAAGAAGAAGACACAGGGCAATATTTCAACATACTGCTGCAGGCAATAGCTTCCTTAATAGGACACTAAATCTCAGAAATTTATACCACAAATTAATAAATGTGATGGTACCAACAGAAACAATGAAGACTGATGAGATAACCTATAATAGGGAGAAAATATTTGCTAGCTACATTTCCAATGGAGGATTAATATATATATCCAAAATACTTAACATCGAAAATCAATAACCCAACCTATAAATGGGCAAATAAACTACATGGACCTTTCTTGAAAGAAGACATTCCAATGAACAGCAAATATATGGAAAAAACTGTTCAACATCTTTAAACATCAGGGAAATGCAAATCAAACCTACATTGAATTTTCATCTCCAGTTCAGAATGGCAAACATCAAGAATATAAATAATAATAATGTTGATATAAGCATGGGAAAAAAAGAACTCTTATACACTGTTGATGGTATTGTAAATTAATATGACCACTATGGAAAAACATTATGTAGGTTCCTCAAAGGTCTAGTTGTAGAACTACCAGATGATCCAACTGGACATCTCAATATTTTTCTAAAAGAATTAAAGTAAGCATACTATAAAATAGTCAAATAAGTATTCAAGTAGGCAAAATATTCAAAGTCATGTTTATAGGAGTGCCATTCCATAGTCACATTATGAAACCAGCTTAGATTTCTGTCAAAAAATGAATGGATAAACAAAATGCGATATATATACATAATGAATATTTGTTCAGTCCTAAAGAAGACCAAAATTGTGTTGTTTATAGAAAAATGGTTGGAACTGGAGAGCATCATGTTGAGTGAAATATACCAGATTCAGAAAACCAAGGTTCATATACATTGTCTGGTATATGGAAGTTTGAAAAAAAAATTAAAAAGGGACCTCATGAAAATACAAAAAAACTAACAGAATTGAGGAAGAAAATCAGGGGGTAGGGAACAAGGGAGAACAATGGGAGGTATTGGGGGAATAAATTGATCAAATAATGTTATGTGCATCTAAGAATATGTCACTATGAATCCCACTATTATGTATAAACATAATGCACAAATTAAAAATTTAAAATAAAATTACTAACAAGAGGGTATATGTAGTATTACATGTAATATAAAGGGTATGTATGCATCTCAGTGAGTTCCAATTTGAGCCCAGAGTAATATGCAACTGCTATTATTTCTGTCACTGATATACATTATGAAAAATGTTAAAAAAACAAATAAAATGAAAATAAACAAACTGCAGAAATTGATGTTGACTGTCTTTCCTCCTGGCACACATCCACTAGTTCTCCAACACAAACCCCCACAAGGAAACCACCAAGAGGTTTCTATTTCTGTGGGTTGGCATGGCCCTCAAGTGGAACAATGGACAGAGAGGACAGTGGAGGCAGTGAGAGAGAGCAGGTCATGGTCCCCACAGTCACACCACCATTGAGCACAGGGATGTGTTCGTGCTACACAGTCCCCTGGCCAAAGGCAACCAGCAGCATAATTCTCCTTCCTGATGAGCAGAAGAACTGGTCCTGACCTAAAATGGTGACATTTCCTCTGATTTACTTAATTCTTTAGTGTATTCTGTAGAAGACTTATTAGGAGATTGAGGTGTGCTGACTGAGAAGTTCAGTAGATGGTGGGCTACTCCAAAGCTCTGGCCCAGAGATGAAGCAGAACATCAGGGCAGAGGGGCAAGGTGGAGGGTTGCTGCTCAGTTCATGATTGAAGGAAAGCAGAGAGAGAGAGAGAAAGAGAGAGCTCTCATTGTCTATTTTGTGTCTGAAATGTAATTTCTAAGTCCATTTTTTTATTGAAGTCGACAAGATGAGAAACTACACATATTGCTAATTGACTTCTTGCATCACGATGGCAATTGTTGTCAATGAAAGAAAGAGAAAATTTTTTGATCATTTATATGAAATTCATTTGAACATTCAGTTGTATCCCTACAGTACACAGTCATTGGATTCAGATAAAAGAATGCAATTCAACCATAAGAGACTAAAGTGTCAGAATTTCTATAAATAATAATCTGGTAAATAAAGGATTAACAATGTGTCAGGACAAGTGACTGACAATGGGGGGGGCTAGGGGGGCCATGTTTACAGCCATTTCTGGTTATCACACTGGGAATGACATTACTAATATCCAGTGGGTAGAAACCAGGGATGTTACTAAACATTTTATATTAAATAGATTACCTATATTAAATATTTACTCAGCCCAAAATGTCAGTAGAGTTTGAAAATCAGAGGATAGACTATTGGTCAAGAGAAAGCAGAATTTTTAAACATAAGAATTCTTAATGTTTATAAAAGCAATTAAAATGCTTGTGCACATTGTAGCAACAGTATTAATCTGAAACATATATCTGCCTGGCAAATTCCTGTTAATTTTTTACAGTATTTCTTAAATCTTATCCCTTTGTGAAACTGTTTCTTTGTGACAATTTTCTGTGGACCCAACATTCAACATTCAAATTAGTTATTCCTTTCTCTGTGCTGCTTTTATATGCAGCATTCATATCAATATTTTTTATTGTTATTATTATCAATAACACTGTCATGTGCTTATTTGGTTAAAATAACTCTGTGCTACCATATTGAGATTAGTTTGAGGGCTGATACTCCATCATATTCATTATTCATTCACTGAAATCTAGAACATCACCTTAAAAATACTTATTTAATTTCTGTCAAATTGTACTCAATTGAATTGTATGAAAAATAATTTCTTATCTTTAATTTACATCTTTTTCTGTAGCCATAATTAAATGGTGTGATCAAAATGGCTACACAGGGCAAGGGTTGTGGCTCAGTGGTAGAGCACTTGCCCAGAACGTATGAAACACTGGGTTTGATCCTCAACACTACATAAAAAGTAAGTAAAATAAAGCTATTATGTCCACCTACAACTAAACATTTTTTTTTAAAAAAGATTCTACTACACTATGAAAGCAGTTCTTAGAGGAAAATTTATTTCATGGAGCGCATTCAATAAAAGAAGAAAAAATCAACAAATAAACGACCTAACACTACAGCTCAAAGCCCTAGAAAAATAAGAATAGAGCAACACCAAAAGTAGTAGAAGACAGGAAGCAGTTAAAATCAGAGCTGAAATCCATGAAATTGAACAGACACTTCACAGAAGAAGGTGTACAAGCAATCAACAGATATATGAAAAAATGTTTAACATCTCTAGTAATAAGAGAAATGCAAATCAAAACTACCCTAAGATTCCATCTCACCCCAATTAAAATGGCGATTATCAAGAATACAAGCAACAATAGTTGTTGGCGAGGATGTGGGGGCAAAGGTACACTCATACATTGCTGGTGGGGTTGCAAATTAGTGCAGTCACTCTGGAAAGTAGTGTGGAGATTCCTCAGAAAACTTGGAATGGAACCACCATTTGACCCAGCTATCCCACTCCTTGGCCTATACCCAAAGGACTTAAAATCAGCATACTACAGTGATGCAGCCACATCAATGTTCATAGCTGCTCAATTCACAATAGCCAGATTGTGGAACCAACCTAGATGCCCTTCAATTGATGAATGGAAAAAGAAACTGTGGTATATATACACAATAGAATATTACTCAGCCATAAATAATAATAAAATTATGACATTTGCAGGCAAATGGATGAAATTGGAGAATAGCATGCTAAGTGAGATTAGCCAATCTCAAAAAACCAAAGATCAAATGATCTCACTGATAAGCGGATGATGACACATAGTAGGGGACGGGAGGAGGGCAAAAATGCAAGAATGTAGGGAGGGACTGTATAGAGGGAAAAGAGGGGTGGGAGGGGTGGGGGGAAGGAAAAAATAACAGAATGAATCAAATACCATTACCCTATGTAAATGTGTGATTACACAAATGGCATGCCTTTACTTCATGTACAAACAGAGAAACAAGATGTATCCCATTTGTTTACAATAAAAATAAATTTTAAAAAATATTCTACTTAAAAAATTGACTATTCAGCAATTGATCACCTCCTCGAGCTACTTAAGAATGAGGTCATGCATATTTGATTCTTTTTTCTTTTTTTTTGGTACTAAAGGAAAGAAAAAAATATGGGTCCACCATAGAATGTTTTATTTTTATTTGTTGTATTTTCCAAAGAAAATCATCTACTCTCTGTCTTTCCGAAGTGTTTTAGTCAGCGTTTCGTAACTGTGACCAAAGGACCTGATAAGGACAATGTAGAAGAGGAAAAGTTTATTTTGGCTCACAGTTTCAGATGTCTCAGTGCAATGATGACTGACTTTTTAGCTCTTGGCCCCAGAGAACATTGTGGCAAAAGGGCATGGCAGGGGGAAAGCAGCTCAGGACATGGCAAAAAGGAAGAGAAAGAATGATCTACTCATCAGGAACAAAATATAATCCCCTAAGGCACAGGCACAGTGACCTACCTCCTTCAACCACACCCTGTCTGCCTTTGGCTACCACCCAGTTAATACCTTTTTATTAATTTTGATGAGATAACATGAATTAAATTGCAAGGAATTTTCTGTGGGGTCTTTTTGTTTTGTTTTGTTTTTCTTTTTTGGTATTCTTGTTATGTCTTTGGACATTCGATCTAGTCTTCAGCATGTGTAGGTAACTTTTTCAGTGGGGAAATATATCTTCACTGATTATCTTGGCATTTTGAGAAACTGCTGTTTGCCTCTGAATTAGAACTGGAGAATGCAAATTCATCCATTGCCTACTTTTTATCATAACCAAGTACTAGATGGGGTTTCTTTTTAATCTGTGTGTGTGGTGTTGAATAAAACATAGTCCCTAACCTCAAGAAGCATATAATTAGTGATTTTTCATAAACAGTAATAGTTGTCTTTCATGGATTAGGGTGAAAATAGCCCTAGAATGTGTTAATGAATCCATATTCTAAAGACATTCCTAAAATGATAAAACTCTTTTTAAGCAAAGAATATATCAATATAATTGATTAATTTATTGGAAAAAATTTATGAATGTCTTATTATTAGAAATACATTTTGACGAACAATATATTGGCAGTATCCTATGATTTAGAGTCCTGAAGTCACATGGATAAATATAGTAAATATTTTAAAACATTGACTAATTTTCTTATCAGGTGATTGGATACTATTTTATGGCTTTTATTTTTGTGGTACTGGAGATTGAACTCAGGGCCTTGAACATGTGAGGCAAGAACTCTACCACTGAGTTATGTTTCTCACCCCTATTTTTTGCTTGATTTTGTAGTCTATTCTTTAGAACAGTTTCAGGTAACAGAAGAATTTATCAAAAAGTACACACTATTTCCATATATATCCCTCTTTTCCCCAAAGTTTCTCCAGTTATTTACAGATTAGTGTAGTAATTTTTTTATAATTCATGAACAAGTGTTGGTATATTATTAACTAAAGTACATATCTTAACAGTAAGGTTCACTCATAGTGTTGTACACCCTATGGGTTTACACACTGTTTAATGACATATATTCACCATTACAGGTTCATCATATATCTATTTTTAAGCTGTGCTATTGTGTGGTTTGTGTGTCAATAAAAACTAAATTTGTGACCTGGTGGCACATATCTATAGTCAAAGCTAGCTGAAAGGTTTAGGCAAGAAGATTACAAGTTCAAGGTCAGCATAGGCAACTTAATGACACAGCATCTGAAAGTTTACAAAAAGAAGAGGGGAGTGGGGGGCAGTAGCTCAGTGGCAGAGTGGAGGAGGCCCTTGGTTCCATCCCCAGTGTCACAGAAACAAAAAACAAACAGTTATGCTTGGTGTATGATGGGAAATGGGGCTAAACATCACTTGAAGATTGACTAATTCATATCAATAATCAGTAAGTGAAGCAAGGGGCATTCAGTACAACAGAACCTTCAGAAATTAAGCAAGAATATATTAACTGTAAGCACTCCAAGCGAAGCTGTAAATTAAGAAGGAATTTTAAAAATGAATTGCCAAGGAAATCTCTCATTGACAAAAGTTCAGCATGGGATTTATGCTGAATATATGCAAATTAATGTTGCAAAAATTGACTTTTATGAAGTAAAAATAGTACCTACTCTCAGATTCTACCATGTATTCATCTCCTCTGCAATTGCTCAATGCCATTCATTCATGAGATCCTCACCAGAAGCTGAGCAGATGTCATCACCATGTCCTTGGACCTCCAGAAGTGTAACACAAATAAAACTTCTTTTCTTTATAGGTCACCTAGTCTTTGGTACTTTATTATGGTAACAGAAAACTGACTATGAAACTTCATTCAATGTAGTTGTAATATAGAGTTAGTTTTATATAGAAAGCTATTTGAATATAAAAAATTTGTATGTAAATTTCTTTGCAAATTACCAACCAAAGAATATTTTCTTCTTCAATTCATAATATTATGAGTGAAATCCTGCTGACTCTTTGCTGGTAATAAGGATTAAATCCAAAATACCTAAAGACAACAACAACAACAAAAAATGCTTATACATTCAACCATACTCCAAAAACTCTGACTTCTCTAATTGAGTTGTTATTCCATGTATTAAATAATGTACCAGATATAATTTTTTAAAATTATGTCTGATCTCTTCTATTTAGAGGTAATGTTGACAAAGAATCACTGCAATTAAAACTGATAAATGCCAGAACAGAGACAATAGTTTTTTCCTTACAATTTGGATTAGATAAAATGTACAAATCATTAAGGTATCTTTTTATCTATTGTAAGTTAAATAAATTAAATATGCCTTTAAAAACAAACTGGACTATAAAAATTCCATAAAATCTGTCCATGTTGCTTTACTCAGTTTTCAGTGACATAACTACAAGTCTCAGCTTTATTGAAAATATTGCATAACACAATAATGCAGATGCCACTTATGCTTAGCAGAAGTCTAAAACTCCATGACTCTAAGTCATGCACAAATCACAATGATATATTGATTACAAATTTTTATCTTTCTAAAATATAAGCAGTGAATACATTAAAAAGGAGAACTTGAACTCTGAGTAATAACACCATGGATGAAAATTGCATTAATGTGAAATTAGTGCCTAACATAGATTTTAAAATATTGGTTTTGCTATAAGTCATTTCTTTTTGTACTGAATGTACAAAAGATAGATGCACGGAAGTATTTACCATATTCATTGTCATATATCACTGAAGGACATGTTTTAATAAGAATTTCTATCATAATTACATAAAAACTCTCTGGTGGCACGTTCTGAGGAATAAACTGTTGACCTGTAACATAAAATTTTTGGCAGGTGGGCACATTGGTTTTTGCTCCAGTTGAGATATTAATCAATGCCAGCATTGTCAGTCATGCTGTCATGATCAGTAATCCTGATTAGGTTGACAGGAAGATACACAGCAGGGATGAAATAAGGAAAATTTCCAAAAGCAAGAGGACTTTGTATCACAGGAAAAGTGTGAGTTTGTCATTCACTGCATCCCCAGTTAATGCTGTAGTTATTGTTGGTATTGGTGTTACCTTTACATTGACACATCTACAGGCCTGTGCCCATTTTTTTTTCTGTCATGGAGACTGCTATGGAGTTAGCACAGTCAAGAGAAAGCAAGCAATATTTGTTCACAGAGACTGATATTTGGCAAGCCCTCAAGAATTTCAGTGTTTGTGAAAGCAGAAAGGAACGTCTGACGCATTGAGCACAAGTTGTGCTAGTCAGCTTTCCACTGCTGTGAAAAAACTACCCACAAGAACAACTTAGAGGATAAAATGTTCATTTTGGTTTATGGTTTCAGGGGTCTCTCTCTGTCCTTGGTCAACTGATCCCATTACTCCAGACCTGATGTTAGTCAGAACATCACAGCAGAATGGCATGTTGGAAGAAAGCTTCTAATCTCATGTCAGATAGGAAGCAGAGAGAAACAGAAGGAGCCAGGAACAGATGTAGTTCAATGTCACACCCTCCAGAGACCTACTTTCTCCTACCATGCCCACTTGCCTAAAGTTACCATCCAGTAGTACATTAATCTCTCAATGGATTAATCCACTGAGGTGACAGCTCTCATCACCCAATATTTTTACAAGAGCCCTATCTTTGAACCTTGCTTGTTGTGAACCATGCTTTAAAAACATGAGCTGTTCTGGGGGACAATTCAAGATTCAAACCATAACACCAGTAGAAAGTCTGACATAAGGAGTCAAGGCCTTTCCGTGGATTTGTTAACACTTTTATGTATGAAATCTGTTTTTGCTTCTTAAGCTCATAAAATGAATCCACCCATTTCAACTCTACCCCTAAACTGTAATTGCTCCTCAGACATGCTTTTCAACTTCAGTGGTATATATATATATCAAATCAGTATATCACATTAAAGCAAAATTTGCAGAAGGAAAATTGAACGTATTTTCAATTATTTTAAAAGAAATGTAGCTTTTTTGTCTTTCTTAATTGGTGCTTTATGGAGGCCACTGTAACATTATAAAATTCACTGAGAAGTTAGAGAAATCTCTCCTCTACCACCTTTGTTGCTGAATAGATTTGTTTATTTTCAAAATGAGAAGACTTTCATTAAGGGTATAAAAAAGTAAAAAGAAAGAAAAGAATATTTACAATTAAAAAAAAAAAAAAAGGCAAGGTCTGCCCACTGCAGTGTCAGTGTAATCCCAGCCTCTTGGGAGGCTGAGGCAGTAGGATAGAGAGTTCAAAACCACCTCAGCAATTAGCAAGGCCCTAAGCAACTTACTGAGACCCTGTATCAAAAAAAATTTTAAAAAAGGCCAGAGATGTGACTCAGTGATTAAATATCCCTAGGTTCAATCTCTAGTAACAAATTAATTAATTAATTAATTAAAAATAAATTTTAGAAAAGGTCTAATGCTCTGAAGAAATTGTTCTGTAGAAATAGTGCTCTTGAAGGGATTCATCCACTCTACTCAGGCCTCCTGCCCAATAGCTATCAGAACTAACTTGTTTACACAGACAATATTAATACTCAAGCAGATTTACTTGCTTTGTTTTCCTCTACATTCTCAATTTATTCTTTATTTCTTCATTTTCTCTCTCATTTGTTCCATTAATCTATCAATCACTTTTATTTATTTTGCTTCTTTTGAAAGATAGTTGTATAAGAACAAATTCATGGGTACTCAAGTAATTCAAATCCTGGTTTGATATTAACTTTGTGGACTTAAGAAAGATAATTATATCTTTTCTCTTTGAAAAATGTATTAATTTTTATTAGTATATTAGTTATACAATATTGTGTCATTTATTTTGACATACTCACAAATACATATAACATAATTAGCTTCTTTTCAATCTCTAGTACTATTTCTTTCCTTCCTCTCCTCCCATCACTTCCTCCCCTTCATAACAAGATTGACCAAACTAAGCTACGTGCTTGTATGAATACATCACAACAACTTATATCCTCTATATAACTATAATGTACAAATTTCAAAAATAAAATGAAAGAAGGAAGACCACTGGAATAGAAGATAGCTGTTTTGTAAATCTAATTTTCCTCATGTTTAAAGCATAAAAAGTAATATATATTTTACAAATTGGCTAAAGAAGCTAAAATTGTGGAAAACATCTAACACAATGCCAATTGTGATATTTAATAAATATTAATTTGTTTTCTGTGGTAGACAAAATGATACCCACCTGAATATTTCCATATATTAATCCATGGAATATGTAATTATATTAATTTACATGGAAAAGGTCTTTGCAGGTGACATATTCAGGATGCTGAGATAGCAACATTACACTAGAGTATTAGAGTAGGCCTATTTCAATCCCAAGGGTCTCTTCTCTAAAAGTAAAGTACAATCTTGGTTGAAAAGAATTTTGTGCACAACATTGATTTTCTTTTTTTCTTTTCTTTCTTTCTTTCTTTTTTTTTTTGTGTGTCCTAGAACCCCCAGGATCACTCTACCACTAAGCTATATTATCCATATCCCTTTATAAAATTTATTTTTATTTATTGATTTTACTTTGAGGCAGGATATCACTGAATTGACTAGAGCCTCTAAGTTGCTGAGGCTGATCTTGAACTTGTGAACCTCTTGCTTCAGCCTCTGGAGCCACTGGGATTATAATCATATGCCACTGCACCTGGTACAACCTTGATTTTGAGGATGAGGAAAGGAATTCAAGGAATGTGGGTGGCCTCTAAAGCTTACAATGATCCAAAGGTGGCATCTGGAAAGGGTAACAGGTACCAAAGACCTAAACCACATGGAAAAAATATCCTGTAAACACCATATATGATCCTGGAAGTGGATCCTTCCTTGGAATCTTCAATAAGAAATGCAGCCTTGTTAACATGTTTATGTTAGCCTGGTGAGATTATAGTATATGTATGACCTACAGAACTGTGAGGTAATAAATTTGTGATATAATATATTTACTCGGGGCGATCCAAGATGGCGGCCTAGAGGGAGACTGCACCCCCAGTCGCTCCAGAACCCAGGAGTTAAGAAGGGGAGGCATTGAGAGACTCGGACTGAAGTGGAGCCATGGGTGAGTCTGCCCACTGGGTAAAGCTCGGCCCGGGTGGCAGGCCCAGTTAGAGGTGGCTTATCGGAGCCAGGCAGGGCAGCTAGAGTCATCCACAGGCAGTCCTGCGCACTCCGGCGGTGGGCCCCGCCCACACAGCCAGCTTCTCCAGGTTCTCGGAACGGAACTGGCCCGCTAGTGAGTGCCTTTCTGAACAGAGCAGGCTCCGAGTCCCGGAGCCGCTGCAGCGCAGTGTACTCCTGCAAAGAACCAGTGGAGAGCCTCGATCTGCAAGCAGCCTCAGGGATAAGGGCAGGGCAGCCGGAGACCTCTTCAGGCGGCTCTGCCCACTCCGGCTGCGGGCTCTCTTCACGGGGAGATCCAAGATGGCGGCCTAGAGGGAGACTGCACCCCCGGTCGCTCCAGAACCCAGGAGCTAAGAGGGGGAGGCATAGAGAGACTCGGACTGAAATAGAGCCACGGGTGAGTCTGCCCACTGGGTAAAGCTCAGCCCGGATGGCAGGCCCAGACAGAGGTGGCTTAGCGGAGCCGGGCAGGGCAGCTTGAGTCTTCCCAAGGTAGTCTTCCACACTCCGGCAGTGGGCTCTTCCCACACGGCCAGCTGCACGGTGCAGGCCCACAGTGAGAGCATTTCCGCACAGAGCCAGTTCCAAAACGTGGAACCAGTAGGGGGCTAGGGGCAGTATTCTTCGAATGAGCTGCTTTATCAGATTCCTCCAAGACATCAGGCTACTGAAGGCTGGGAGGTGATACACTGGAAATCGACTGGAACACTATAAGCCAATAGTGGAAAACTGCAATATCTCAGGGTCCCACTGACAACTGACCATTATGAGAAAACAAGGGAAGAAAATGTCCCAAACAAACCTAGATACTACATCAATAAAACCCAATGACAGCACAGCAGAAGAAATGTCAGAAAGGGAGTTCAGAATGTACGTAATTAAAATGATCTGGGAAGCTAATGAGGAGATGAAAGAGCAAATGCAGGCATTGAAGGAGGAGATGAAAGAGCAAATGCAGGCATTAAATGATCACACCAATCAACAGTTAAAAGACCAAATACGGGAAGCAAGAGATCATTTCAATAAAGAGTTAGAGATACTGAAAAAAAACCAAACTGAAATCCTTGAAATGAAGGAAACAATAAACCAAATTAAAAACTCCATAGAAAGCATAACCAATAGGATAGAACACCTGGAAGACAGAACCTCAGACATTGAAGACAAAATATTTAACCTTGAAAACAAAGTTGAACAAACAGAGAAGATGGTAAGAAATCATGAACAGAATCTCCAAGAACTATGGGATATCATGAAAAGGCCAAATTGAGAATTATTGGGATTGAGGAAGGCTTAGAGAAACAAACCAAAGGAATGAACAATCTATTCAATGAAATAATAACAGAAAATTTCCCAAATCTGAAGAATGAAATGGAAAACCAAGTACAAGAGGCTTATAGAACTCCAAACATACAAAATTACAACAGACCCACACCAAGGCACATTATTATGAAATACCTAACATACAAAATAAAGACAGAATTTTAAAGGCCGCGAGAGAAAAGAATCAAATTACATTCAGAGGGAAACCAATAAGAATATCAGCAGATTTTTCAATCCAGACCCTAAAAGCTAGAAGGGCCTGGAACAACATATACCAAGCCCTGAAAGAAAATGGATGCCAACCAAGAATCTTATACCCAGCAAAACTTACCTTCAAATTTGACGATGAAATAAGATCCTTCCATGATAAACAAAAGCTAAAGGAATTTACAAAAAGAAAGCCAGCATTACAGAACATTCTCAGCAAAATATTCCATGAGGAAGAGATGAAAAACAACGATGCAAATCAGCAACAGGAGGCGCTAGCCTAAAGGAATAGCCAAATAAAGGAGAAACCAAATCATGTCAAAAACAAATATGAGTCAATTGACTGGGAATACAAATCATATCACAATAATAACCCTGAATGTTAATGGCCTGAATTCATCAATCAAAAGACACAGACTGGCAGATTGGATTAAAAAGAAAAATCCAACAATATGCTGCCTGCAAGAGACTCATCTCATAGAAGAGACACCCATAGACTAAAGGTGAAAGGATGGGGAAAAACATACCATGCACACGGACACAGCAAAAAAGCTGGAGTATCCATCCTCATCTCAGATAATGTGGACTTCAAACCAAAACTAGTCAGAAGGGATAAAGAAGGACATTACATGCTGCTTAAGGGAAGCATAATCAGCAAGACATAACAATCATAAATATCTATGCCCCGAACATTGGCTCATCCATGTACGTCAAACAAATCCTTCTCAATTCCAGAAATCAAATAGACCACAACACAATAATACTAGGCGATTTTAACACACCTCTCTCACCACTGGATAGATCGTCCAAACAAAAATTGAATAAAGAAACTATAGATCTCAACAACACAATCAGCAATTTAGACTTAACGGACATATATAGAATATACCATCCAACAAAGAATGAATACACTTTCTTCTCAGCAGCACATGGATCCTTCTCTAAAATAGACGATATTTTATGCCACAAAGCTACTGTTAGCAAATACAAGAAGATAGAGATACTACCTTGTACTCTATCAGATCATAATGGATTGAAATTAGAATAAATGACAGAATAAAAAACAGAAAACTTCTCCAATACCTGGAGACTAAATATACACTATTATATGATGAATGGATAACAGAAGACATCAGGAGGGAAATAAAAAAATTCTTAGAAGTAAACGAGAACAAAGACACATCATATCAAAATCTCTGGGACACTATGAAAGCAGTACTTAGAGGAAGATTTATTTCATGGGGTGCATTCAAAAAAAGAAGTAGAAATCAACAAATAAACGACTTAACACTACAGCTCAAAGCACTAGAAAAAGAAGAGCAGACCAATACCAAAAGTAGTAGAAGACAGGACATAGTTAAAATCAGAGCCGAAATCAACGAAATCGAAACAAAAGAAACAATTGGAAAAATTAACAAAATAAATAGTTGGTTCTTTGAAAAAATAAATAAAATTGATAAACCCTTAGCCACACTAACAAAGAGAAAGAGGGAGAAAACTCAAATTACTAAAATTCGGAATGAACAAGGAAACATCACAACAGACACGAGTGAAATACAAAACATAATTAGAAGCTATTTCGAAATCTATACTCCAACAAAACAGAAACCTCGAAGACATCAACAAATTTCTAGAGACATATGAACTACCTAAACTGAACGAGGAGGACATACACAACTTAAATAAACCAATTTCAAGCAATGAAATAGAAGAGGTCATCAAAAGCCTACCAACAAAGAAAAGTCCAGGACCAGATGGGTTCTCAGCCGAGTTCTACAAACCTTTAAAGAAGAGCTCATTCCAATACTTCTCAAACTATTCCATGAAATAGAAGAGGAGGGAACCCTACCAAACTCGTTCTATGAAGCCAATATCACCCTGATACCTAAACCAGACAGAGACACATCGAGGAAAGAAAATTTCAGACCAATATCCTTAATGAATATCGATGCAAAAATTCTCAACAAAATTTTAGCAAATCGCATACAAATATATATTAAAAAGATAGTGCACCACGAACAAGTGGGTTTTATCCCAGGGATGCAAGGTTGGTTCAACATTCGGAAATCAATAAATGTCATTCACCATATCAACAGACTTAAAGTTAAGAATCACATGATTATTTCAATAGATGCAGAAAAAGCATTTGATAAAATACAGCATCCCTTCATGCTCAAACACTAGAAAAAATTGGGGTAGTGGGAACATTCCTAAACATTATAAAGGCAATCTACGCTAAGCCCATGGCTAATATCATTCTAAATGGTGAAAAACTAAAAGCGTTCCCCCTAAAAACTGGAACAAGGCAGGGATGCCCTCTTTCACCGCTTCTATTCAACATCGTCCTTGAGACTCTAGCCAGAGCAATCAGACAAACCAAAGAAATTAAAGGGATACGAATAGGAAAAGAAGAGCTCAAACTATCCCTGTTCGCTGATGACATGATTATATATTTAGAGGAACCTGGAAATTCCACCAGAAAACTTTTAGAACTCATAAGTGAATTCAGTAAAGTAGCAGGTTACAAGATCAATGCTCATAAATCCAATGCATTTTTATACATAAGTGATGAATCTTCAGAAAGAGAAATTAGGAAAACTACCCCATTCACAATAGCATCGAAAAAAATAAAATACTTGGGAATCAATCTCACAAAAGAGGTGAAAGACCTCTACAATGAGAACTACAGAACACTAAAGAAAGAAATTCAAGAAAACCTTAGAAGATGGAAAGATCTCCCATGTTCCTGGATAGGCAGAATTAATATCGTCAAAATGGCTATACTACCTAAAGTGCTATACAGATTCAATGCAATTCCAATTAAAATCCCAATGATGTACCTTGCAGAAATAGAGCCAGCAATTATGAAATTCATCTGGAAGAATAAAAAACCTAGAATAGCTAAAGCAATCCTCAGTAGCAAGAGCGAAGCAGGGGGTATTGCAATACCAGATCTTCAACTCTACTACAAGCAATAGTAACAAAAACGGCATGGTATTGGTACCAAAATAGACAGGTAGATCAATGGTACAGAATAGAGGACATGGACACAAACCCAAATAAATACAATTTTCTCATACTAGACAAAGGTTCCAACAATATGCAATGGAGAAACGATAGCCTCTTCAACAAATGGTGCTGGGAAAACTGGAAAACCATATGCAATAGAATGAAATTAAACCCCTATCTCTCACCCTACACAAAACTCAACTCAAAATGGATCAAGGACCTTGGAATCAGACCAGAGACCCTGCATCTTATAGAAGAAAAAGTAGGTCCAAATCTTCAACTTGTTGGCTCAGGATCAGATTTCCTTAACAGGACTCCCATAGCACAAGAAATAAAAGCAAGAATCAACAACTGGGATAGATTCAAACTTAAAAGCTTTCTCTCAGCAAAGGAAACTATCAGAAATGTGAAGAGAGAGCCTACAGAGTGGGAGAATATCTTTGCCAACCATACCTCAGATAGAGCGCTAATTTCCAGAATCTATAAAGAACTCAAAAAACTCTACACGAAGAATACAAATAATCCAATCAACAAATGGGCTAAGGAAATGAGCAGACACTTCACAGAAGAAGATGTACAAGTAATCAATAGATATATGAAGAAATGTTCAACATCCCTAGTAATAAGGGAAATGCAAATCAAAACTACCCTAAGATTTCATCTCACCCCAATTAGAATGGCGATTATCAAGAATACAAGCAACAATAGGTGTTGGCGAGGATGTGGTGAAAAAGGAACACTCATACATTGCTGGTGGGGTTTCAAATTAGTGCAGCCACTCTGGAAAGCAGTGTGGAGATTCCTCAGAAAGCTTGGAATGGAAACACCATTTGACCCAGCTATCCCACTCCTTGGCCTATACCCAAAGGACTTAAAATCAGCATACTACAGAGATACAGCCACATCAATGTTCATTGCTGCTCAATTCACCATAGCCAGATTGTGGAACCAACCTAGATGCCCTTCAGTGATGAATGGATAAAGAAACTGTGGCATATTTATACAATGGAATATTACTCCGCAATGAAGAATGATAAAATTATGGCATTTGTAGGCAAATGGTCGAAATTGGAGATATCATGCTAAGTGAGATAAGCCAATCTCAAAAAACTAAAGGACGAATGATCTCGCTGATAAGCGGATGAGGACATATAATGGGGGGTGGGACGGGCTAGCATTAGGTTTAGGATTAGGTTTAGAGTTAGGCTAAGGAGAGCGGTAAGAATGAAGGAAAGAAGGACTGTGTAGAGGGAAAAGAGGGGTGGGAGGGGTGGGAGGGGTGGGAGGGGTGGGGGGGAGGGGAAAAATAAAATAAACATCATTACCCTATGTAAACGTAAAAAAATAAAAAAATATATATATATATATTTACTCATGTAGCCATAGTGATATAGAACTTAAGAAATAAAAGGTAAGTAGTAAGGAGACATAAGAAAGGATAAGGAAAATCTAACTTTAATATAAGATCATTGTACTAAAGTTTCTCCTATCTTCTTTTTCCAAACCGCTTCTCTCTCCCAGGTCGGTTACTCCCCAAGTCAGCTTACTCCAAGATCTGCCACTTCCAAATTTCTGATAAACCTGCAAATCTTAGAGTTATCACACATTCCCTCACTTATATAGGTTACTTTTTACACTGTTAATTAGCCTGTGTAATAAACAGATTAAGCAAAGGGAGATAGGATATTTTAAGAAACCAATAAAACAGGGTACTTTCAAATGTTATGTACTGATTATAGAGACCATGTCAGCCTAAGATACTGAGAAATGCTGAACCACCAAAAATCATCCTTGCTTTATTATATACATTTCTATATTTCTAAATGATATGTCCTTAAATTCATGTCTATAAAATTTTTCAAAAATCCCACTTGTCTTGAGTAGAACATATCCTCTCTGGGAACTCCATGAACTTCCTTCAATGACAGTTTTTTCAGATTCATAAATTATTGATTGGGGAATTTAGAAATAAGTGCCATTAAGTGTCTGTGATGTGATATTGTGAAGCAGTTGATCTTCATTCACTTTTCTTAGCATAGCTGATGACCAGTAGTTTAATCAATGAAGTTTCCATAAGATTCAAAAGGGACAGGATTTAAAGAGCTTCTAAATAACTGAATATGTAGAGGTTCCTGGAGGATAGAGCACCCAGAGAGAGCATTAAAGCTGCAACTCACTACACATCCCTTGGCTAATGACTTCATCTAGTATTTGCTCTTATTCTTTGTATTGCCCTTTAAATGGACTAAGTATTTCCCTGAATTCTGACAGCAGATTTAGGAAATTAAATAACCCAAGGTGGAGTTTATGGGAGTCACACTTCATAGCAATTTATAAGCAGCCAATAAGAAGTACAAATAAAAAACCTGGGGCTTAAAATTGATATTTGAAGGAGAGATGTCTTGAGGACTGAGCCCCCAACATGTTAGATCAGATGGTATCTCCAGGTTGATAATGTCAGAGTTGGATTAAATTAGAGGACACCTAACTGGTGTCTGCTGCTACATTGCTTGCTCAGTGGTGGTTGAAAAAAACCCACACATTGGGTATCAGCATAATGCTTTGAGATTACAGTGGAAACAAATTAGTTTGAGGATTTTTTCTTTATAACATCAGAATTAAAAAAAACTACATCTAAATATTTATGTGTATATATATATATATATATATACACATATATACACATACACATACACATATGTATATATATTCCTGTGTGAGTTAATTGTTATTTTCATCATCAGAGTGAAATTTTTATTCTGAAAAATTGATCTGAGGAGAATCAATAATTAATCCTTTCAAATAGTTATTCCTATATTAGCCTATAATTTAAAACAATCAAACAGCTATCAAATCACAATTTTGATCTAATGACTTTTTAAAAATCTTTTGCTTATATATAAACTCAGACATACAAAAATAGAATAGCATGAGAGACATCAGCATATTCATTCTTTATCCTCAACAATTATCTGTTCTTACTCAGTCTTATTTCCTATAAACTAGGCACTGGTTTTTAAAACAAATCCTAGTCATTATAATCATACCATCTATAGATACCTCAATATATATCTTTAAAAGACAAAGATTATTCAGCAGGTAGGACTGGGAAAGCAAGATCTTTTTCTATTAACACTATAATAAAGGAATAATCAAATAACCCCAACTCCCACATCCTACCCAGCGAAGCATATGAAGGCCTAAGTAATTGACTTATTTTCTAACTGAATGAACTTGTGGAGACCAAAAAGGGAGCTCCATTTATGGCCCCAACTGAAGACAGTAGATGACTCAGAGATTTCAATTTCTAAACAGCTTTTTGTTAGTGAAGGCAATCTGGAGAGACTCGATTCCCATCCCAGCTTGGCACTGGAAGGAAATACCTCTTTCCCTCCAAATGACAGAGTGAAAGGACAAAGGGAGGGAGGAGAAACCTCAAGAAAAGAGTTATCGAAAGCCAGGATGAGAATTTCTTGGAAAACCCCTTAAAGAACCAGATGTGAAGTTCACCAGTTTTAATATTCCAAAAGTTTGATTTAAAAAAAAAATCACAATTTTGGATTTCACCCACATTTTCAGTGGACTCTGAATAGCACATATATGAAGCAGACGCAAATACATCTATGAGTGTGAAAACTAAAGTTACACTGGAAGAATAGCCCACAAATTAGGCAAAACCTTTTCTCTAAAAGTATACAATGTGTGCTTAGTTTCAAAAGTATAACATTTAAATTGAATCCAAAGTATACAATAAAATATCTGAAATATCCCTGATTTAATTGAAAAACTTTTACTTAATTGAATGAGAAATGAAAATCAACCCATAGTGAGATGGTTTGTTTTAAGTATGAGATGGTTGGTTTTAGGTATCATATGAACTGGATTAAGTAATATACAAGTAACTAGAAAAGCATGGCTTGCTGTCAATGCTTTATTTCTTTTTTGTTTTTTTTTTTAAATGGAGATTGAACCCAGAAGCATTTACCACTGAGTTGCATCCCCAGCCCTTTTTTATTAATTTTTTCTTTTAATTTTGAGACAGGATCTCACTAAGTTACTTAGAATCTTGCTGAGACTGTCCTTGAACTTGCGATCTTTCTGACTCAGCCTCCCGAATTGTCAGAATTATAGGCATGTGCCACCATGCCCAGCATTGTCAGTGTTTTAATAGACACTGAATAATACCTTCCTTTTCTGAAAGGAAAAAACAAGTGGTTTGTCTGAAAGGCCAAGCTTTGAAAAACAATAATAGAAAAGTTAGTTGCAAAAAGTTTGGAAAAGAGTGAGGCAGGTGGCCATCTCTGAATGGTCAAGGGAAATGGAGACATTTGTGCCCAATGTGAATATTCATGAAAGAAAGACCTCAGCAAAGGAGAAATTTAATAATCTAATAAATAGGTGATCCATTCTGTGGGTAACAATTAGCCAGTTTCCCCAGTTATCTATGTAATCATCTAATTGCTTCATGAATAAAGTAGACATGGTGGCAGAGATGGAGCCTGTGCATGGACTTTACAGTGCAGTTTCAACTCACCAAATATGAGCTTAGTTTGGCCATAGCATTGTGCCAGACACAGGCACACTGCTGAGTGCCTAAACTAATAGCAGCAGAGACCAACACTTAGTCCCAATATGGGATTATTCTCTGGCATTATCAGCCAGTTACCTAAGGGATCATTAAATTAGATGATTTCCTTTATGAAAGGGGAAATATTTTATTCTTATTGCAATAAATATTTACTTAGGATAAGAATTATCCTCTGTATTTGATACATCTATCAATACTATTATGTGCGGACTTAAAAATATCTTATGCATTGTCATGATATTCCATTTAGCATTGCTTTTGATGAAGAAATTTGCTTTATGGACAAAGAAGTATATCAATGGGCTCCTGCTTATATTGATCTTACCATTTTTATCATGATGCTGAGGTAGCTGGCTTGACAGAATGGTGTAACAGCTTTTGGAAGACATAGGAACACTAGTTTTTAGATGACAATACTTTATAGGTTTTAGGAAAAGTTCACCAAAGTCTGTGTATGCTCTGAATTGACATATGTATGATTTGGATGTGAGATGTCCCCCAAAACTCAATTTGAGAGACAATGTCTTATGGTTTGGATGTGAGGTGTCCCCCAAAAGCTCACCTGTGAGACAATTCAAGAAGGTTCAGAGGAGAAATGATTGGATTAAGAGCCTTAATCCTATCAGTGGATTAATGCTCTGATAGGGATTAACTGAGTGGTAACTGAAGGGGTTGGATGTGGCTAGAAATGTGGGAATTGGGGCATGACTTTGGGGTACATATTTGTATCTGGCCAGTGGAGTTTCTCTCTCTCCTTTCTGATCACCATGTGAACTGCTTCTGTGTGCCACACTCTTCCACCATGATGTCCTGCCTCACCTGAGCCCTGAGGAATGGAGTCCGCTATCTATGAGACCTCTGAAACTGTGAGCCCAAAATAAACCTTTCCTCCTCTACAATTGTGCTCGTTGGGTCCTTTAGTTACAGTAGCAAAAAAGGCTAACTAAAACAGACATTGGTATCATGAGGTGGGGTCCTCACTGTGACTAAGCTGACCATGTGGTTCAGAAACTTTGTGAACTTTTTGGAATTGATGGGAGGAATTTTGAGATGCTGTTAGGGTCCCCATCCGACTAATCCCCGAAGAGTCAAAGTGAACACACAGTAATGCAAATCACACAACGAGGTTTTATTAAAGCAAGCTCGAGCCTGGACCGCACCCAGCCCCTCAGATCGTCACAATCACTGCGGGGGGGGGGGGGGGGAGCAGCCCCAAGTGGCGAGAAAGCGCTCTATTTAAGAGCTTTTTCAGCATTCATACACAAGGACCTGTACATTATTGGTTAAAATTCAGATAGCTAAATATTTGTCCTCTTTTGGTTTGGTCCCTCCACTTATTTGAATCTTATTGGGTCCCGCCAAAACTGAACGGTCCTGGAGGGAGCAGAGAGGAGGGAAGGAGTGAATTATGAAGGAGAGGGGTTAGGGCTAGGTTCCCCTGTCCTTGATAGATGGGGTCTCCGGACAGCTGCACATTCCTCAGATAGAAATCTCTGAACAGCCTTGATAAACCTGGGGCCCAGCACATCCCATTTGACCTGTATTGGCCCTCGAAGGTGCCGCTGCGGCTGCTGGATCCTAGGTGCTTGCACGCCCTTTTCCTGGGGGCCAGGTCATGAAATAGCTTGTTTATACAAGAGGGCTGCACGGATGGCACCCCGTTCTCAACAATGCTTAGCAGTACAAGTTGGAAATGCTTTAGATTGTTGTAAGCAGAGATTAATGGCCAATTCTGGTGGGAGCTCAGAAGACCAGAATGCCAATAGGGCCAAGGACAGTAAAAAGAGGGCTCAAGAGGGTTTAATGGAAAAGGAGGACACTATTGGTAATTGGACTAGAGGTGATTCATATTATGTTCTGGCTGAGAAGTTGTCTGCATTTTGCCCATGTCCTGTGACTTTTGGTGAGGCTGATTTTAACAGCAAAGGACTTCATAATCTGGTGAAAGAAATGTCTAGGCAACATAGCATTCAGGCAGTGGGATGGATATTGCTGTCAGCCTTTAGCCAAATTTATTGTGATATTCAAGAGAGAAAGCAAAGCAAACAGATTTGAAGAACTTGGAATTTAAAGGTGGGAGTAAAGCTGGGACTAAGAAAATTGCAATTGTTAAAAGCATTACTGCCATTAAAGAAATGTTAGACTTGGTGATGAGACAAAAAGAAAGATGGCTTGAGGGTATCTCAGGAGCTGGCAAGACCACACCCATCTGAAGCTCAAGTGAGCAAATATAAAATTCTCTTGAGAAGAGACCAGTGGGGCACCTTTCTTGCACAAGGAGCCTAGGAAGTTTTTTCAACATGCTCAGCCTCCCAGACACTCAGAAGCTGCTGCAGCAAGGGTCCCTGGAGGCTTGGCTATGACTGGAGATGGGAGCATACCTTGCTGTCAACCACGTGGTGCTGGTTCTACATGAATGCACGGTGCTGGAGTTAGGGGTTCATGAAGGCTTCCACCAAGATTTCAAAGGAAGGCCTTGGAGGCTAGGTAAAGTGTAGCAGGGTCAGAGTGCCAGCGGGCATACCTTGAGAAGTCAAAATGTGAAGATGTGAGGAGGAAGACAAAGCTGCAATGGAGATCCCTGAGATTAAGAAATGCCAGTAATATGGAACATAGTTCTAGGAAAGCTGCAGAAATTGAGCAGACACAAGCCAACAGAGAGGCCACTTGGAAAGCATCCAACAAGGCCATGAAGGGTGGAGCTACACAAGCCTTTTGGAGACATTGGGATGCCTTGTACCCCCAGATGCTGGGCATGGAACTACAGGACTTTGTTTGCCCAGCTGGGTTTCAGTCTTGCTTTGGTCCTATCCCTTCCTTATATGCCCCTAATTTTGTCAATGGAAATGTTTTCTCTGTACCATTATACATTGGATACTTGTAAATTACTTTTAATTTTACAGGAGCTCACAATGTAAGATTGCCTTGAGTCTGAGAGAAGACTTTGGACTTGAACTTCGAGAAATCTTTGAACCATTGAGACTATGGGGACTCTTGGAAATGGACAAAATGTATTTTGCATTGTGAGGTAGTTGTGAGCTTTTGGGGGCCAGGGGTGGAATGTCATGGTTTGGATGGAAGGTGTACCCCAAATCTCACTTGTGAGACAGTGCAAGAAGGTTCAGAGAAGAAATGATTATGTTCTAAGAGTCTTAACCCATCAGTGAATTAATACCCTGATGAAGATTAACTGAGTGATAACTGAAGTGGTAGGATGTGACTGAAGGAGGTGTGTCCCTGGGGGCTTGGTCTTGAGGTATAAATTTTTTATATGGCAAGTGGAGTCTCTGCTTCCCAATTATCATATGAGTTACTTCCCTCTTCCATAGTCTTCTGCCTAGAAGTTCTGTCTTCCCTAGAGTCCTGAGGAATAATGGGGCCTACTATCCATGAACTGAAATCTCTGAAATCATGAGCCCTCGAATAAACTTTTCCTACCCTAAAATTGTTCTGGTCAGATATTTTGGTCACAGCAATGAAAAAACTGACTAAATGAGCATCCAATATGTGTGTTATAGTTTGAATATGACTAGAATGTATTTCCCAAGGATTCATGTACTGGAGTCTTTGTCCTCAGTGTGATGATGATTGGTACTGGCAGAACTTATAGAAGGGGGACTTAGTAATAGGTAATCAGGTCATTAAGAGTACTACCCTTGGAAGTAAGCAATGTAGTTCTCGTGGGAACCCAGTCAGTTTCTATGAGAGTAGATTGTTTTAATGGTTTCTCCCCATTCTCCTTTTGGTCTCACCATGTTATCTCTCCCTCTTTCATATACTACTACCTTTATGCCATCTTCCATATTTTGATATAGGCAGAAATGCCTTTACTAAACTATTACCATGCTGTTTTGACATTCAACTGCCAAAAATGTAAAATAAATATATCTCTTGTTATATATTATCCAGGCTCAAATATTTTGAGGAAACTGACAAACACAGATGATAGTTATTCTCTGTAGCCAATATTCATGGGTTGAGGAATTAAGAGGTGGAAATAGGCATGACAGCATTCATCATTATTCCTAGGAACAAACTGGAAAATATTTCCTTCCTGTTCCACTTACTTTATGCTCTGTTTGCCTAAAGGTCCTAGTTTCAGAGGAAGGAATGTTTTCACCCTGACACACAGTAAAGATTTTTTTTTAGACTTTAAGTCAAGACTGTCACCAAGGCACAAAGTGCCCTTCATGCCTCTGAGTCAACAGGCTAAGAAGGGAGTAATGGTGTTGACTGAAGCCGTTGATCCTGACTACTAAATGGAAATTAGGTTTCTGCTTCCTAGTTGAGATAAGAAAGAGTAAGTCTAGAATATATAAGATAACTAAGGGTGACACACAGTATTATATTCATGGAATGTGATTATAACAATAAGAAATTAGAATAATGATAAAGATACAATTATAAATGGCTTAGACACTTCAAGAATAAAGACTTGAATCACCACTTCATATAAAGAATCACAAGCAGCTGAGGTGCTTGCTGAAGCCAAAAGGAATACAAGATACATAGATAAAGAAGATACTTATGAAAGCCAACTATGAGCATGTGAACAGTTAAAAACATGAGACCTGAAATTATCATGTGAATTTCCACCCTAGTTTTTTTTTTGTTCTACTTAGTTATACATGAAAGTGGAACACATTTTGACATCATATATAAATGGAGTATAACTTCTCATTCTCCTTGTTGTGCATGATGTAGAATCACACAGATTATCAAGCACATAGAGTAATAACATCAGATTCATTCTGCTCTCCTTCCTACCACCATACCCCTTGCTCTCCCTTCTCTCTGTTCTGCCTAATCCAAAGTACCTCTATTCTTCCCTAACCTCTCCCTTCCCTACTGTAAATTACTATCCACATATCAGATAAAATATTTGACCTTTGGTTTTTTGGGGATTGGCTTATTTTGCTTAGCATCATGGTCTCCAACTCCTTCCATTTACTGAAAAATGCCATATTTTCATTCTACTTTAAGGATGAGTAATAGTCCATTGTGTATATATACCATATTTTCTTTATCTGAAGGGCACCCAGGTTGGTCCTATAGTTTAGCTATTGTGGGTTGAACTTCGATAAACATTGATGTGACTGTGTCACTGCAGTATGCTGCAGTATACTCCTTTGGGTATATGTAGAGTGGAATAGCTGGGTCAAATGATGGTTCCATTCCAAGTTTTCTGAGGAATCTCCATTCTGTTTTCCATAATGGTTGCACCAATGTGCACTCTCACCAGCAGTGTATGAGTGTACCTATTTCCCCATATCCTTGATAACATTTATTGTTCTTTATATTCTTGATAATTGCTATTCTAATTGTCATTTGTGTGTGTGTGTGTGTGTGTGTGTGTGTGTTTTGAGTTTTCTGAATTCTTTAAATATCTTGAAGATTAATGCTCTGAGGTGCATGTGGTAAATTTTTTTTTTCCCATTCTGTAGGCTTTTTCTTCACATTGTTGATTGTTTCCTTTGCTGAGAAGAAGCTTTTTAATTTGAATCCAACCTATTTATCAATTCTTGATTTCATTTCTTGAGTTTTTGAAGTCGTGTTAAGGAAGTCAGTTTCTAAGCTGACATGGTGAAGACTTGGGTCTATTTTGTCTTCTATTAGATGCAGGGTCTCTGTTCTAGGACCTGAGTCTTCAATCTGATATGAGTTGAGTTTAAGGCAGGATGAGAGATTGTGGCTTAATTTCATTTTGCTACATATGGATTTCCAGTTTTCCCAGAAACATTTGTTGAAGTCTATCTTTTCTCCAACAAATAATGTTTTCAGTGCCTTTGTCTAGCATGAGATAACTGTATTTATGTGGGTTTGTCTCTGCATTTTCTATTCTGTACGATTGGTTAACATGTCTGTTTTGGTGGGAATACCATGTCATTTTTGTTACTATGGTTCTGTACTATAGTTTAAGGTCTGGTACTGTGATGCCTCCTACTTCACTCTTCTTGCTAAGCATTGCCTTGGCTCTTCTGGGTCTCTTCTTTTTCAAAAAGAATTTCATGATCTTTTTTATAGTTCTATGAAGAATATCATTGGGATTTTAATAGGAATTGCTTTGAATCTGTACAATGTTTTTGGTAGTGTGACCATTTTGATAATATAAATTCTGCCTAATCAGAAGCATGGGAGATCATTCCATCTTCTAAGATCATCTATAAATTCTTTCTTTAGTGTTCTTTACTTTCACCTCTTTTGTTAGATTGAGTCCCAAGTATTTTATTTTTATTTTCTTGAGGTTATTTTGAATGGGGTAATTTCCCTAATTTCTGTTTCAGGGATTTCATCACTGATGTGTAGGAATGCATTTGATTTATGGGTGTTAATTTTATATCCTGCTACTTTGTTGAACTAAGTTATTAATTCTAGAAATTTTATGGTAAAAGATCTTGGGTCTTCTTTGTATAGAATCATGTACTAGGCAGATAGTAATAGTTTGAGTTCTTTTTTTCCTATTCATATCCCTTTAATTTCTTTCTTCTGATTAATTGTTCTGGCTAGAGTTTCAGGGATAATGCTGAATAAAAGTGGTGAAAATGGCCATCCTTGTCTTGTTTCAAAAATTAGAAGGAATGCTTTCAATTTTTCTCCATTTAGAATGATGTTGACCTTGGAGGACATACACAACGTAAATATATCAATTTCAAGCAATGAAATAGAAGAGGTCATCAAAAGCCTACCAACAAAGAAAAGTCCGGGACCAGATGGGTTCTCAGCCGAGTTCTACAAAACCTTTAAAGAAGAGCTCATTCCAATACTCTTCAAAGTATTCCATGAAATAGAAGAGGAGGGAACCCTCCCAAACTCATTCTATGAAGCCAATATCACCCTGATACATAAACCAGACAGAGACACATCGAGGAAAGAAAATTTCAGATCAATATCCTTAATGAATATTGATGCAAAAATTCTCTCAACAAGATTTTAGCAAATCACATACAAAAATATATTAAAAAGATAGTGCACCATGATCAAGTGCGTTTTATCCCAGGGATGAAAGGTTGGTTCAACATCCAGAAATCAATAAATGTCATTCACCATATCAACAGACTTAAAGTTAAGAATCACATGATTATTTCACTAGATGCAGAAAAAGCATTCGATAAAATACAGCATCCCTTCATGCTCAAAACACTAGAAAAAACTGGGGTAGTGGGAACATTCCTTAACATTATAAAGGCAATCTACGCTAAGCCCATGGCTAATATCATTCTAAATGGTGAAAAACTGAAAGCGTTCCCCCTAAAAACTGGAACAAGGCAGGGATGCCCTCTTTCACCGCTTCTATTCAACATCGTCCTTGAGACTCTAGCCAGAGCAATCAGACAAACCAAAGAAATTAAAGGGATACGAATAGGAAAAGAAGAACTCAAACTATCCCTGTTCGCTGATGACATGATTATATATTTAGAGGAACCTGGAAATTCCACCAGAAAACTTTTAGAACTCATAAGTGAATTCAGTAAAGTAGCAGGTTACAAGATCAATGCTCATAAATCCAATGCATTTTTATACATAAGTGATGAATCTTCAGAAAGAGAAATTAGGAAAACTACCCCATTCACAATAGCATCGAAAAAATAAAATACTTGGGAATCAATCTCACAAAAGAGGTGAAAGACCTCTACAATGAGAACTACAGAACACTAAAGAAAGAAATTCAAGAAAACCTTAGAAGATGGAAAGATCTCCCATGTTCTTGGATAGGCAGAATTAATATTGTCAAAATGGCCATACTACCAAAAGTGCTATACAGATTCAATGCAATTCCAATTAAAATCCCAATGACGTACCTTACAGAAATAGAGCAAGCAATTATGAAATTCATCTGGAAGAATAAGAAACCCAGAATAGCTAAAGCAATCCTTGGCAGAAAGAGCAAAGCAGTGGGTATCGCAATACCAGATCTTCAACTCTACTACAAAGCAATAGTAACAAAAACGGCATGGTATTGGTACCAAAATAGACAGGTAGATCAATGGTACAGAATAGAGGACATGGACACAAGCCCAAATAAATACAATTTTCTCATACTAGACAAAGGTTCCAACAATATGCAATGGAGGAAAGATAGCCTCTTCAACAAATGGTGCTGGGAAAACTGGAAAACCATATGCAATAGAATGAAATTAAACCCCTATCTCTCACCCTACACAAAACTCAACTCAAAATGGATCAAGGACCTCGGAATCAGACCAGAGACCCTGCATCTTATAGAAGAAAAAGTAGGTCCAAATCTTCAACTTGTTGGCTCAGGATCAGACTTCCTTAGCAGGACTCCCATAGCACAAGAAATAAAAGCAAGAATCAACAACTGGGATAGACTCAAACTAAAAAGCTTTCTCTCAGCAAAGGAAACTATCAGAAATATGAAGAGAGAGCCTACGGAGTGGGAGGATATCTTTGCCAACCATACCTCAGATAGAGCGCTAATTTCCAGAATCTATAAAGAACTCAAAAAACTCTACACGAAGAATACAAATAATCCAATCAACAAATGGGCTAAGGAAATGAACAGACACTTCACAGAAGAAGATGTACAAGTAATCAATAGATATATGAAGAAATGTTCAACATCCCTAGTAATAAGGGAAATGCAAATCAAAACTACCCTAAGATTTCATCTCACCCCAATTAGGATGGCGATTAACAAGAATACAAGCAACAATAGGTGTTGGCGAGGATGTGGTGAAAAAGGAACACTCATACATTGCTGGTGGGGTTTCAAATTAGTGCAGCCACTCTGGAAGCAGTGTGGAGATTCCTCAGAAAGCTTGGAATGGAAACACCATTTGACCCAGCTATCCACTCCTTGGCCTATACCCAAAGGACTTAAAATCAGCATACTACAGAGATACAGCCACATCAATGTTCATTGCTGCTCAATTCACCATAGCCAGATTGTGGAACCAACCTAGATGCCCTTCAGTTGATGAATGGATAAAGAAACTGTGGCATATTTATACAATGGAATATTACTCTGCAATGAAGAATGATAAAATTATGGCATTTGTAGGCAAATGGACGAAATTGGAGAATATCATGCTAAGTGAGATAAGCCAATCTCAAAAAACTAAAGGACGAATGATCTCGCTGATAAGCGGATGAGGACATATAATGGGGGGTGGGACGGGCTAGCATTAGGTTTAGGGTTAGGTTTAGGGTTAGGGATAAGGAGAGCGGTAAGAATGAAGGAAAGAAGGACTGTATAGAGGGAAAAGAGGGGTGGGAGGGGTGGGGGGAAGGGAAAAAAATAAACATCATTGCCCTATGTAAACGTATGATTACAAAAAAAAAAAAGTAGATAGTTGCAGATTAATATAATTGGAGAATAAAAGGAGATGATTGAATGGTAATATATTTGGGGTAATACAGAAAAGTCTATTTATTCACATTCTTCTGTATCCCAGTGTCTTCAGAGATCTAGATGTTTCTTCCCTCTGGGTATGGGGAAAGAACCTCTCTTCAGGATTTGGGATGCTTGAGAGAAAAAGGGTGGGGAGAGTTAACAGTGCCCTTTTTGTTTCTGCTGTTGTCTCAGATGTCAAAGTTGTCACATTTGGGAGAAATGTGTCCTGAATCTCATCACAATAAAGGCACAAACCATAAAATTAAAAATAATAATAATAATAAATTAAACTTCTAGCTTTCAAAACGTTTGCTTTGAGAAAAATTCTGACTACTGACAACTGAATGAAGTCAAGTTTATAGATAGGAAGAAAATATTTGTGCAACACAAATATGACAAAAGACTTGGGTCTAGAATATATGAAGAATTCCCATACTGTAAGATTATAAAGAAAATCAAATAACTTAATTAGAAAATGGGCAAAAGACACAAATATTTCAAAATTGAGGATATACAAATTGGAAAATTAAGCACATGAAAAGATGTTCAACATTATTAGCCATCAGAGTAACAACAATAAGGTATCACTATAGACCTTTGAGAAAGCCAGATATAAAATATAGCAAAAACTCCAAATGTGTTTGAATATATAGAAAAACTGGATCATTTGTACATTAGGGATGTATAATGTTACTGATAGATTGTTTGAAAAGCACTCAGCAGTTATTTTTAAAACTGAACATGCGATTATCCTATAACCCAGCAATTATACTCTTGGCCTTTTATCACAGAGAAATTAAAATATATATTTACATAAACACTGCATGTTAATGTTTATTCCAGTTTATTCATAAGACTCAAAAGATGGAAACATCCATATTTTTTCAATGGGAAATTTTTTAAGGCACTGTAGTTATGCACAGTAGTTGGATTCATCCCAACAAAATAATATATGCCTGGAATCTGCCCTACTCCATTTCAGTCCCTGTTCCTTGCCCCAACACCTCAACCCCACTTCACTGATCTTCCCCTTGCTCATCTGTTTATCATTCCTTAGTTGAGTTGGTTCTTTCCAAACACATATATAGGTGAAATTTCCTGTGGTATATTTATTAATGCACATCACGGAATTTTGTTAAATTCATTCCACATTTCCTCCTCTTTCTCATTCCTACTCCCTCCCTCTTGATCTCTCTCTTCTACTACACTGATTTTCCCTATATCTTTAAGATATATAATCCTCCCTTCTTTCCCTTATTTTGCTCTACTTTCCATATATAAGAGAAAAAATTTGACCCCTGATGTTGATTTTCTGAATATGGCTTATTTCACTTAATATAATGTTCTCCAATTCCATCCACTTACCAGCCAATGCCATAATTTCATTCTTCTTTATGGCTCAGTAAAACTGCATTTTGTGTGTGTGTGTGTGTGTGTGTGTGTGTGTGTGTGTAGGATTTGACAGAGTTGAGTAGTTTGGTGGCTCCATTCTTTGTTTTTTTGAGGAATCGCCATACTGCTTTCTGGAGTAGTTGCATTAGTTTACATTCCTACCAACAATTTATGAGTGTACCTTTTCCCCCACATCCTTGCCAGCACTTAATATTATTGGTGTTTGTGATAATTGCCTCAATGGGCAAATTACTAAATGAATTGTGGTACATACATATTATGAAATACTACTTAGCAATGTAAAATGAATAAATTATTGATACACACAGCTTGAAAAACTCCAGTGAATTATACTGAGTAAATATTCCAGTCACAAAATTTTACATATTATATATATATATATATATTAAAATTACAAAAATCATGGAGATAGAAGACATATTTTTCCTTGACAGATGTTAGAAATAGTGAAACAATAGAGAAACAAGGGAAGTGGCTAAAGTTATGAAAGAGAATTGAATGGATCCTTGAGGTATTAGAACTGCTCTGTATCCTTACTGATCTTGTGATCATAGAAATCTACACGTGATGAAATTAGACAGAAGTAAATAAACATACAAACATACATTTGCACACAATGAGTGCATGTAAAACTAATGACATCAGAACAAAGTTGGCATCTGTATTAGTCCAATTTCCTGATTTTAATCATTTATTACAATTATTTAAGATAAGTGGGTGAAACAGGGAGGATTGTACAGGGAACATTTATCTACTATTTTGACAACTTTCTGTTACTCTAAAATTATTTTTATATAAAATGATTAAAAAAAAAGTAGTCTTTAAGAAAACTTATGACTACAATGCCATTATTACACATAAAACCTTTTTTTCTATGCAAAGTTATCTGATGATGACATGATTTTATGCATAGGAAAAAGTCAAGACTCCATCCAAGAACTATTAGAACAGATAAAATAATTCAATAAAGTAATAGTATATAAAATTAAAATGCAAAAACCAGTAACTTTTTTATACACCAATAATAATTGAGAAGGGAAAGAAATCATAAAAGCAATCCCATTCACAGTAACTATAGACAAATAAATAAAATATCTATGAATTAACATAATAAAAAAGGTGAAGGAACTCTACAATGAAAAATGCAAAGTGCTGCTGAAATTAACTGAAAAATATATAAAACATCAATAGATTTCCTGTGTTCATATATTAGAAAATTTTATATTGTTAAATGTCTATACTTCCTACAGCAATCCATAAATTAAAGGCTATCACCATAAAACTCCCATAACATTCTTCACAGAACTAAGAGGAAACAATTCTAAAATTCATATGGAAGCACAAATGTTCTGAACAATGAAAACAATCCTGAGCAAAAAGACAAAAAAATGGAGGTATCATTAGGGGAAAAAAAGTGAATTTCTACATGTAAGAGATTGATTGTTGACATCAATCTTTAACCTTGTACAAAAAATCAACTTAGAATGGATCAACATCCTATGTGTATGATCATATGACATGTTACAAATTCATAGTAACCAAAACTGTGTGGTATTTGCATAAAAATAGACACAAAGACCAGTGAAACAGAATACAGATCCATAAAATAAACCCATATATCTTTATCCAATCATTCTCAACAAAAGAAACAAAAATATACATTAGAGAAAGGACAATCTTTTCAATCAATGGTACTGGAAAAAATGAATTTCTACTTCTAAGAGATTGATAGTTGATACCAATCATTGACCTTGTACAAAAATCAACTTAGAATGGATCAAAATCATAAGTGTATGATCTGAAATTCTGAAACTATTATAAGAAAGCATAGGGTAAGCACATCAAGACATTTCTATAGTCAATGATTTTCTGGATAGGATTCCAAAAGCATAGGAAATTTTTTTAAATGGCAATTAGTATTACATCAACCTGAAAAGCTTCCACACTACAAAGGGAACCATCAAGAGAGTTAAGGGACAACCTATAGAATTGGGGAAAATATTTGCAAACTATTTATCTCATATAGGGTTATTATCCAGAATAGACAAGGAGCTAAATTCTTAACAAAAACCAGGTAATCCAATTTTTTAAAATGGGCCAAGAATTACTTCTAAAAAGGAGAAATACAAATGGCCAACACATATATCTGAAAGTGTTAAGTATCATTAGACATCAAGGAAAAGCAAATCAAAACTACAATGAGATAGCATATCAACAATGTTTGAATGGTTGGTTATTATGAAAAATTAAACAATAACAAATACTTGTGAGGATTTGGCAGAAAAGGTATTCTTATACAATATGGGAATGTAAATTTCTATAGCCATGATAAAGAAAAATATGAAGTTTCCTTCAAAAATTAAAACACAGATACCTACCATATGATCCATCTCTCCACCTCTGGATATACACACAAAGGAAATTAAATTAGCATAGCAAAAAGATACCTGCATACCCACATTTATTGTGATACTATTCACAATAGCTACGGTATTAAATTAGACTGTTGATCAATAGGAAAAATAGATAAGTTTTTTTTATATGCATACAATAAAGTATTATTCAGTCATAAACAATGAAATTTTGTAATGTGCAGCAAGATGGATAGAACTAGAGATCATAAAGTTAAATGAAATAGACCAAAGAGAGATAACTATGACATGTTCTTTCATATTTGGAAACTAAAATAAAAACAGTAATTACTAGAAATTGGTCAGGGTGTGAGGGGCAGGTAGAAAAAGTGTTATTGAATTTATCAGTACATATTGCATGCATGTGTGAAAACATTACACTTCAATAAATTAATATGTGATAATAAAACTTTTGTGTACAAATATATGAATCATGCATTTGGTAATATTTCCCATGCTTTGTACTTATATGTTTGCATTATTGAGGTGGTCTTTATTTAAATTGTTTATGTTTTACTGAGACATAATATTTTTACATATTTATGAGGTAAAGTGTGGTAATTTGTTACATGTATACCATTTATAAAGATCAATTCAAAATTATTAACATTTAGTTTAGAGAGAAGGAAGCCAAAAAGAACTAGAAATAAATAATTCATTGTGGTGTTATTTAAGGTGTTCTTCTGTTTTCTGCAGGTCCTGTAAATTTGTAGTCAGATGCATAGGTTGAAGCAGTTTTAAAAATTTTTCCAGGGGCAGGAACAAGATTAATCCATGGGTTTGTTTGTCATCCAGAAACATTTGTCTAGTTAGTTGTCTTTCATTCTGTAATGTTATGACACATTCAACAATGCCTAAATCCATTAATTCACTAGAAGATGCAAACTCAATTTGTTCTTTGGATTTACAATTAACAACAAATTTTGCATTCTGTAATTATGTTTGCTTGTATCAACTTAGTATTTATGCCAGTATGCATCCATTGCATGCTTAATTAGCTTTCAGATTATTACATGATTACCATAAATGTGTGCTAATTACCAATTACCTAATTTTCTACAATAGACTGTTAATGTAAAAAATTTTGAATGGAAAATTAGAGGTCAATATCTAAAAAGCTAGACAATATTTATAATCATCATAATTAGCAATCAACAACATATACAAAAGCACTTAGACTTTTTTTTTGGCCTTTCGGGATTCAATTTTGTTGGTGAGATATTTTACATGTAACGTGTGGGTAAAAATAGAAATGTGGTAGTTATGTATTTATTAAGCTATTACACCAAGGATCTAGTGCATAACCATGAAATGGAAAATGTTTTGTTCTGATTGTCTCTTAGGATGACACAGTGGAGAAAGATGTGTAAAATATTATATAGAAGCAATAATGCAATTGCTTGTGGTTATTGTTTTATAATATTAATATAGAAAAATTTTATTGAGATTAAAACTATTTGAGATTTGGTGCATGAATAGGAAATGACCAATACCTAGACTAACAAAAAGGCAGAAACTGTGTAACTGAGGCTTTTTAAAATATTCTTTAGAATAATATAAGATGAAAATAGATGCGCTATATGTATCCATCTAAACTCAGAAAAGGGCATTTAATGATTACTTCATAAGGAAATTAATTTAGCAATTTGATTCTTATATATTTCAAGTTTCAAATGATATAAGGGAAAATCTTTAAAGGTCTGATGAATTCTTTGATTTTACCTTCTAGTCACATTTTTGTATATAAGCAAAAGCAAGGTTATCATTTTACCTTGAAACACTTCTTCTCTTTCCATCTTCGCTACTATTTTTTTACTTGGAAATCTCTAAGATTGCAATCTCCATATACTTTTGCTAGACAAATGTCCATTTTATTTCAAAATACAGATCAAGTGGGAAGTCTACAAATATCTGTCCTTTCCACCCCTTCACATAACAGTTAAGCACTCCTTTCTCTTATTTCTTTATCTTATTTATCAATGATTTATTGTACACATAAATCAGTGTTTTGTTTTGTTTTTTTATTTGCCTTACTTTCCTTTAAGAACATGAAGTTCTTCAAGACAGACTTAGCACAGTCATACACAGAAGCTGCTGCTTAAGTTGCTGACTCCCTCCGGTCTTGGTGCTCTGCCAGGAGTCCCCTAGGAACCAGTACGTGCTGTGGGCTGGGAAGGAGACAAGACAGATGAATTCTCCACCTCTTTCTCCTTCTGCTGCTGCTTATGCTGCCACCTGTGCCCAACTAGTGAGCACCCCAACACTTCCACCAGCAAGGCTTTGGGGTCTCAAGTTGACCTTAGCAGCTTAAAAAATACTTAAGAAATTTCAGCAAGACTGTGGACTAGAGGGAAAGGGCACTTATTGCTCTGGAACCTGGGTTTCAATCAGTGGGAATACTGTTTCTAAGCAAGACAACGAGCCACATGATAAAGCACTTGGGGCCACACTAGACCTAAGTCCTACCCCTGGGAACTCCACCTATAGGAACTCATCTTGCAGAACCCAGCTTAGACTTCACCCTGGAGCATAGCTGACAGTATTTCCCATCCCAAACTATATAATACTGATGAGAAAGAAGGGAAGCAGAGAAGTTTTGAACACCAACTGGCATCTTAGTGAACAACACAATAAAAACAAAGGATTTGAAAGCCTGTGGCCCCTACTCTTACACCCTGTACGTATCTCAAGAAGAAACAGAAAGAAAGACAGTTGAGCACAGACAGTGAACATATATTCTTCTTTCTTCATTTTTTATGCTTTTTAGACATATGAGAGAGTAGAATGTATTTTGATGTATTATACATGCTTGGGGTATAACTTATTCTAATTAGGATCCCGTTCTTGTGGTCATAAATGGTGTGAAGTTACATTGATCATTTTTTCATATATGAACATAGGAATGTTATATCCATTCATTCTGCTGTCTTTCCTATTCCCATTCCCCTTGTAACCCAAGAACTTCTATTCTTCCCTTCCCCCCTTATTTTGTGTTAGCATCTGCGTATCAGAGAAAGTATTTGGTCTATGTTTTTGGGGGGTATTGGCTTATTTCACTTAGCATGACAGTCTCCACTTCCATCTATGACTGGAAAATGCCATAATTTCATTATTATTTATGACTGAGCAATATTCCACTGTGTGTGTGTGTGTGTGTGTGTGTGTGTGTGTATATATATATATATATATATATATATATATATACCACATTTTCTTTATCCATTCATCTGTTAAAGGGGACCTAGGTTGATTCCATAGCTTAGCCATTGTGAACTGATCTGCTATAAACATTGATGTGACCACATCACTGTAGTGTGCTTACCTTAATTCCTCTAGGAATATATCAAGCAGTGGGATAACTGGATCAAATAGTGGTTCCATTCCAAGTTTCTAAGGAATCTCCATACTGCTTTCCAGAGTGGTTGAACAGATTTGAAGTCCCACCAGCAATATATATGAATGTATGCTTTTCCCCACATCCTCGCCAACATTTATTTTTATTTGTATTTTTGATAACTGCCATTCTGACTGGAGTGAGATGGAATCTCAGTGTGATTTTAATTTGCATTTCTCTAATTGCTAGAGATAGTGAACATTTTTTCATATACTTGATTATCATTCATATTTCTTCTACTTTGATATGCCTGTTCTATTCCTTGGCCCATTAGTTGATTGGGTTATTTTGTGTGTGTGTGTGTGTGTGTGTGTGTGTCTGTGTGTGTGTTGTGTTTTTTATATTCTTTATATATCCTGGAGATTAATGCTTTATCTGAGGTGCAGGTGGCAAAGATTTTCTCCCATTCTGCAGTCTCTCTCTTCATGTTCTTGATTGTTTCCTTTGC